>NC_142261.1:2324239-2479130 GCF_052056855.1 Sturnus vulgaris
CAGGTTTTTGGAAATATCAATTTCATTACAGATTTACTTTTCTCTCAAGATAAAGAGTTTCAAGTAAAATAGGTGATTAATGACATTTTCTTTCCTTTTCAATAGTTAAGTCTGCGTAGCTTACCACACCTTTGCTATTTATTATTCTTTGCCACATAATGTTTTCTGCAACACTTTTAGCAGCAATACAGTAAAAAATGCTGGGATAAAATGGCATTTGGACCCACAAGTCACCAGGAGGATGATTTCCCATTATCAGAGCATACATTCAAAGCAGAGAGCTATCCTTTAATCTCTGAGCAGAGCTTATTTTAGCCTCGAGCTGTGCTCGGCTGGGTTGTTGTCTGAATGTGTTTTGTTGTTAGGTAGGAAAGGGGCATGTGGATGGATGTGAAAGTCAGCAGTGACTCAGCCTGGCTCCAGGGATTTGCATGCAGCTTTTTGTTTGAAGAACATAAGTGAAAATGGAGCAGGGAATGCCCCCCACTGCAGAAATGAGATATACAGAGAAGCTTTTGGAACAAGCAAGGCTCTAAATACAACTGTTTTCCTTGAGGATTTTTTACTTTTTGTCCTGACTTGACCTTCCTGAGGATTGGTGACAGCTGCTCTTGACACAGTGTCCCGACAAATGGGAGCTGTTTTGACTGGCCAGGCTGCCACTAACACAGGCACCACTCAGGACATTCCAGGAGAACAATTTACATAGGAAGCAGCACACTTTGGGCTTGTGCTCACCATGTGCACCAGGAGCTCTGGCTTTGCTGCACTGCATCACACACTCATCAATTTACACTTGTGTTTCCTAACAGGGATTTAGACCAGGCTGTTCTGTCAGAATGAGCATGTCCAGCCCTGACTCCCTGGCCCTCACTGGGGGATGCTTTGGGGGCATTTCTAACAGCTTTGCAGCTTCCTGGGGTGCAGGAGAGAATTGGTGCTCCTGTTTCATTATTTGTCTAACACAGCAGCCTCCTTAATCTGGTCTTTCCATCAAAGCAAGGCATAAGGAACCATCCTTTAGGTAACTTGCTTTGCATCAGGAATGATCCCCTCAGGTATTTACATTCAGCATATGGCAAAGGGGACTGTGGTGGCTGGTTTCCTGGTGGTGGCATTAGAAAAGCAGTTGTCTTCTTAAGAAACTCCAAGTACTCTTCATTTAATTGTTTTCCATAAGAATCAGTAGGATCGTTACTAGTTTGATCTGTAAATCGTCCAAAGACTCTTAACATGTTTTAAAATATAAATGTGTTGTCCTGATCTACCCTATAGGAATTAGAACTGGTGGAGGATGTCTGGAGAGGGGAAGCACAGGATCTTCTTACCCAAATTGCACAACTGCAGGAGGAGAATAAACAACTGATGACAAACTTGTCTCACAAAGACATTAATTTCACAGAAGAGGAATTTCAGAAGCATGAAGGCAAGTTTGCTACTTCAAATTCAGTCCTTGCTTTGTTAGAAAAAGCAATACTTTATCAAAATACCTTGACTGGATATTCTGGTGTGGTTTTTCCCTGTAGATTAATTCAGATCTGGGTTTTGAAGACTTGTTTATTTGTTTTTTTTACCTAAATAGAAAATCTTGAATACATGATGACACTGAAGACATGATAAGAGGTGGAGGGATAAGGGAAAGAAAACCAACTTTTTGTTTGGCTGAGAAGCTTCTCTGGAAGTAAAGTCTAGATACATCTTTTGGTCTATCGTTTGTTTGGATTCTCATTTTGCAAAAAATATTCTTAAGCCCTCCTTATGTTTCTAAATACAAACAGAATAATCCATTCAAGTGTTTCTTGCACACATTATGCACAAAACTCTTTAGGATAACTGTTTGTTAAGTAGCACATCAAGATTTCTTTGTCCAAATTGTATCGGTCCCCCATGTGGAGATATTCTAGGAGAATAGCATGATATTCTCCTAGAACAGGAGACTGGTTTTACTTGATTTACCTGCCTTTTTTTTTTGGAGACTTATAGCCAATTTAGAATAAGTCAGGGGTTTTATAATCTGGTGGGTGAGTCCTAAGGAGTTGAAACAACCCATTTGTGGGAATTCTTGAGTCAGAATGAAGTTCAAGTCATACCTGCAAGTACAGATAGATCTCAGTGCAGAAACTGAAACATTTGCCAGCCTCAGCTCTGACCCACAGCTCAGCTCTTTCCCAGGAGCAGAGGAATAGATGCTCCTTTGCTCCAAAATTCCCAGCACAGAATTTGGGGTTGTGACATCCCAAGTTCATTTCTTGATGTTCTGAGTGGAGTGTGCAGGGTGAGTGAGCAGTCTGAAATCAGAGCACACAGCTGAGCCATCCCAGCTCTCCAGTGAGCATTAGGAATGAGGGAATATCCTTTTCCAAGCTCTGGAGGCTGGGATTAAATGGAGGCTTGCTGGAGGTGGATGAAACTCTGTCCAACACTGTGGGAGTTGCACTTGCTCTCTCCCCAGGGCTCAGTGCTGCTCACTTGCACTGGGGAAGAGTATAATGAAACCTTCAAAAACTAAATATTGTTAAACCTCTCAGGATACTTTCAAAAATAAATGCAATGCTTTCAATTTAGAAGGCAATTACTGGCAAAGAAGCAGCTCAACATCATGCTGACAAACTCCATGCAAAATTCAGAATGGCAGCAATGAGTCATAGACCATGAAGATATGGTTATAAAGAACCAGTTTCCTCTTTCTTTTCTTTTTTTTTTCCTTCTTTTTTTTCCCTTCCAGTGGCTATCTAGCTCACTGCAGTTCATGTGCTTGCATTTAAATATAGCCATACACTTCACATCCAGCCAGCCAAGCAAATGCCAGACGTGCTTTTCTTGTTATTTTTACTGTGTCTACCCATGTATGACAACACAAACAAAACCCATAAGCCTATTCCAGAGCTTAGATTATGAGATCAATGATATTTTTTCGCCAAAATATTCAGTTTAAGTGAAATCTTTCATTTATATCAACCCCATTTAATTATTGGGATCTATTATATCAAACCTGTTTTTCTTTTAGGACATATTGTCCTTAATGAGCAGAGATAGATTTGTCTCAAATGACTTGTTTGGATAGTGTCAGAAAGCAGTTCTGCTGCTCTTTCTCAGTCTGATGTAGAGTCCAGAGAGGCAGGATTTCAAGCTTAGCACTGTGTTAGCTGGACTAATTTTGAGCAGACTCCAGTGCTCCCATCTGAGCATGGTTGAGCACTGTGATCACGTCACCCCTCAGTTCTGGCCCTGGGGATCAGCTGCTCCCTGCTTACTCACCAGACAGTGACAGGGGTTATTTCACACAGAGGCCACTGATTTGGGTGTGCAAGACCTTGAGAGTCAATCCTGCCAATTAATTCTCAGAGCCTCACTTGAGCGTGGTGAAGTGTTGGTGGGAGAGGCAGAGGCAGTTCTGTGCCAACAGAAGTGTTCTGTGCAGTCTGAGCACAGCAGGGTTCCTGTGAAAGGACCTGTGGCAGAACACAAAACACTGAGGGAGGGGTTAAAGATGAGCCTGTAACACCCATTAAAGCCACTCCTCCCAAGCCCAAACCGAGGGTGCTGACTGATGGGAATATCCCAGGAAAATGCCACATGCAAACTTGACCCAAGTGTGTCAAACAGGACGAGCAGGCTGCTGTGCCATGCAGGGGAGCTGCTGGCTCAGCCTGGCTGTGCTAAGGGACAGGCAGCAGGATGGCAGCACCTGTGTGACCCTCCAGGGCTGCAGGACCTACAGCTCCCTTCAAAAGGACCCTTGAACTTGTTCTGAGTATTTCAGTAATGGTGCAGTGCCACAGGTTCTGCCTGGCATTTGGCCTGTAGTGGTGCTGTTTAGATCACTAAACATAATGAATGGGTTTTTTTCTTTCTTTTTTTTGGTGTCCTCCCCTCCAGCTCTTTCCTTTCTCTTGCTGGAAAAATGCCAGGATCACAGCAACCCACAGGAAGCTGCTCATAGGATGTGCCTGGGGAAGCCAGCTGGGTGTGCCATTTAAGATCTTGCAGTTATTAAAGTTTGAACCATTTAGAGATAATTATTTTACATTTAGGGCACTTAGTGATTTCCCTCTTCTCTTTCCCAGTGCCTGAGGAAATGGAAGGAGATGTGACTGTTTCACAAAACTCCCCACCTTTCCTTTTCCCCCCTTTCCTGAAATAAAAATTGTAGTGATCTGTGCACACAATTGAAGCCTTTTAGGTTCACCAAATGTTAGTAAGAAAAATGAGCACAGTGGGAGGAAAAGTAGTCAGCTCTGAATGGTACATTTTCTTTAAATAGCACCTGCTATCCAGAGATCTTAAAGCATCTCACAAGTACTAATGGATACAGCTGCATTCACAGTGCTACCTCCTTCTAAAGTTTCACTGCAGTCCCTCTATTTCAAGGTAAAGTTTTGGACTCTTTTGGTTTTAAATAGAGCTCATGTTTCAGGCCCCAGCCCTGAGATTGGCTGCAGAGAGTGGATTCAGGAACCTGCAGTGAGGTTTGTGGGTGCAGAGCAGTACCTGTGTTGTGATAGAGGAATGTGGATATTTTAGAATAGTTAAGCAGCAGTTTGTGTTTGTGACACTTGTTCTCCATGGTGGATATGAGCTGGTACCACAGCAAAGAATTAAAATTATCCTGTGAGGAGCTAGAACCAGAGCAGCATAGAGCTGATAAAAACCAGGGTCCAGAAATAGAGCAGGCAAATGTACCACAGAATTAAAAGGGATGAGAACGTAACACTAGAATGTGATCACCGTGTCACTGACAGTTCTTTTCTGGGGTTTGACAGGAACACGTCCTGTGAACCAAATTCCTGGCCAGCCATGAGCACCAGTCCTTTTCCCAGCAGAGCAGTTCCCTGTTCTCTGCAGTCCCACAGCTCTGGTCCTTTAGCACTGAGGATTGGAGCTGCTGTTCCCCTGTTTGCTCTGGCCCACTCCCTGCATGGAGTGCACAGCTGCTGCAGGAGGGCACATCCACCAGTTACTCCCTTTCCTTCTCTGAGGTTTGTCCTGCTCTGCTCTATTATCCATCACTTCATTCTGTAGCTGACCTGTGAGCTGGAGTTCCTAAAGACATGCAGCTAAATTCTCTTGTGGGAACAACTCTGGGTTTCTCTGATGAGGGAAGAACAAAAACAGAAAGTCTGAGCTGATGTTAGAAAGTAGAGCCTTTCCTGGCTGGATGCATTTGGTGCATACAGAGCATATTTCTGATGTGGGAGCTGCTTTAAAATATTAAAAAGGAAGCAGCTTTCCAGCCACCCCAGAGTGGGAGTGAATTAGCACTTCGTAAATGGAAGAAGCTGAAGACCCACATAACAAAGTACTTTACCGAAATTAATAGAGTTAGCAGCAGAGCCTGGATTTGAGCTCCTGCTTGGGCTGGACTTTGGCCAGAGGAGCCACACACTGCCCTGGTTGCAGGGTTTTCATCTTCAAGGATGTGCAATGTGATTTCATGGGATAGTTCAGGACCATCAAAGTGCACATGTCTGTGCCATTCTCAGGAAAAGTCAGGGCAGGAGATTCATCATCTCACCAAGTAAAACCTCTGGTCTGTGTCTGCTCTCAAGAGTCTGCAGTGCCAGATCCAGGTTATCTCTGTAATGGCAAATAGAAGAATGCTTCCTGTTTTGTGGTTTATGACATTTCCTAATGATTCATTGGTCAGATTTAAGGTTAATCTAACACTTTATTTTCAGACAGGATCAGTGATGAATTCTTGGCAATGTTCCAAACTCCTTTTACCAGTGAAATGCTATGAAGTATTTTTCTCTCAAATAGTTACTCTAAATATGAATTACCACACAATAGGATGGGAAAAGTGAAGCAAAACATGAGAAGAAAATATGTGACCATAA
Organism: Sturnus vulgaris; assembly: GCF_052056855.1. NCBI lineage: Eukaryota > Metazoa > Chordata > Aves > Passeriformes > Sturnidae > Sturnus > Sturnus vulgaris. The sequence goes on from NC_142261.1 coordinate 2,330,077, forward strand.
TTCAGAATAAATTTTGGTTCTGCATGCAGGGTGGGGGTACCCTCTGAAGGTCCTGTTTCATCTTCTTTTCACCAAACACAAAACTGGATTTCAACTAAAAATCAATCTAGTTCAGTGCTCCTCAGCTGGTTTGGATCCAGATGCAATCCACAACAGTGATATGCTGTTTACATCTTACTGAAGATCCAGACCATCTTTTTTTACAATTTTCACAGGGCCAGTAGATTCCAGAGATAATCACACAGATAACCAAGCTCCCTGGGGCATGGCATAAACATTGATGTAAAATTACTAAGGCAGCAAGATGCAGCAGTGTCACTCACTGTTATAAATGTTTCTGAGCACTGTCAGTTCCTTTTTTAAGGAGTCTCTGTGCAGGAGCTTTGTGGAGTGGATTCTGTCATCTGTGTTCTCTGTTACCCTTGAAGTAACCTCTAAAGCATCTCTGTAATTCTACCAGCAGGCAACTTCCAGAGTCTACTTAAATATTTCTCATTGTTATTGTTCTCAGGCTCAGCAGCTCCTGACTGGCCTTAGTTTGTTTCTGTGTTCTTTTTTTAACCAGGGATGTCAGAGAGAGAGCGGCAAGTCATGAAGAAGCTGAAGGAAGTGGTGGATAAACAGAGGGATGAAATCAGGGCAAAGGACCGGGAACTGGGACTTAAAAATGAAGATGTAGAGGCTGTAAGTGGCTCTTGGTCTTTCTGTTGCTTTTCTTTCTCACCCACACTTCCATAGCCTGGTTTTGAGTTTGAAGTTAATATAGAAAGTGTAAACAGTGCTGGATTAATAGTCCTGCAACTGAAGTGTCCAGCAGAGCTGTGGAGTGTCCAGAATGGTCAGGGTACAGTGCAGTCCCACAGCAGGGATGCAGTGTGGATCACTTCTGCCTGAGATGGGCACTGCTCAGCCCAGGCCACCCCTGCCAGCAGTGACCTGTTCAGGGCTTAGCCTCAGCTGAGTCACAGACTCCTCTGTGACTCCAGGCATGACATGAGATTTGGCACTTTCTGTGCAATGACCTCCTTACCCATATTTTGCTTCTCATTCCACACACTGCCTCATGTCCTTAGGCCATGGGACTTTCCTGGTGCTAGTAAAGCCAGGCCTAGGTGATCTCTGCTCTGCCTGAGTGCCTCTGGCAGGTGCTGCAGCCTTTTGAGTTGGGTTCAAACATACACCCAGCAGGTGACATCCTGCCTTGGGAGAGAGCCTTGGAGCTCAAAGTAAAGTACTTACAAACTGAACACTAAGGATTCCTCTGTCTTGTCTTTCTTCTCCCCTGGGTTAAGATTTGATTCAGAATCCCATAAGCCACCCTATCTTTGAACTAATATCAGAAGTGATGGATTTGCTTTTATCTGAACAACTCCCTGTGCGAGGGGAATTTACTCTAGAAATCAATTAAATTTGGGTGACTGAAATTGTAGTAGATAATTAGATATTAGAAAAACTAATCTGGGGGTGAGGAGAGGGGTGGAATTTTTCAGATTAAATGCAATAGGAACTTTAAGATGATGTTTGGGCCATCGTGGCTCATGGCTGAATGGACACTGAGCTTTGGATGTTTTGCAGCTCCAGCAGCAGCAGAACAGGCTGATGAAGATTAACCACGACCTGAGGCACCGCATCACGGTGGTCGAGGCCCAGGGGAAGGCACTGATTGAGCAGAAGGTGGAGCTGGAAGCGTATCTGCAAACCAAGGAGCAGGAGATGGGCAACCTGAGAGCAGAGCTGGGGAAGCTCAGAGAAAAGCTGCAGGGTGAGGACAGCCAGGCCAGTCAAAATGGGGAGGAAGTAAAGGTAAGAGGCATTTTGAATCACCTTTTAAACAGCCTTTTAAAAAGCTTTGGACTTCATACCAAGTACTTCTCTTTGCCTTTTGGCAGGGCTGTGGTAACATGTTTGCTTCGTTTGTACACATCTTCCCCTTCCCCCAAAGGAAAATAAAACCAATTCCTTGGAGAGCTGGGTTTTCCAAACACAGTCAACAGTAGCTTTAGCTTTGCCAGATCTGCAAATATTCAAGGCCAGATGGGTCACAGGGGTGATGGTGGCAGATGAACCTCAGTGGAACAGAAACCGTGCCAGAAGCTGCCCCAGAGTCAGGGCAGAGCTCTGCACACCTGGTCCCTGCAGTGCTTATGGCACTTTGGATCAGTCAGGACTAAGCTGGTTAAATGCTACCAAATCAACATATAAATATTTCAAGGCACTTTTTAGAGGAACCAACTTTGGCCTTATTTCTGCTTTTGCTTCCTATTAGAATTTGTGCAGTGAAGTGCTGTGAGCACAGATGTTCATGAAAAGCAAATGTTCCTGCTGGCAGAGCCAGGTTCTTGCAGAACAGGCAAAGTGACAGTCTGCAAAGGGAGCTGGGCTGAAATCAGAGCAGCACAAATGCAGACTTGAGGGGAGCTCCCTGAGAAAAAGATGCACTGATCTATTGATCCCTTAGTCCTCTTTATGGTTCCTAGTATTCTCCTTTATGCCTATGACATTAGTTTTTTATTCCTGAAGTCAATGTACTGCATTTCCCTCTCCTAATCATGCTCTTAGCAGAGTAGGAAATGCAATAAGGGGTGTCAGGATATTTAAGAACTTAGAGGAGCTCTATCACACAGAGCTGTTCAGCTGGATGCATTGGTAGAGCTCCATGGTGTAAATGCCTGACAGACTGCAGCAGAGAGTGGAAGATGCAGTGAAACACCAATTCACTGGCAACAGGCAGGAATACACATCAAAAAGCAGAGACAAGTGCTGATGGGGTACCTTGGTCCCCTGGGAATGTGACAGCCAGTTGTGTTAACATGTCACTGCTGAGTTGGGCAAGCACTGTATTAATAATGAAAAGGATTATTTCATTGCTGTTAATTCAGCCAGGACACCCAGCTTTGTAAACGGGGCTGGGGAGCCCAGGCCTGGAGCCAGCAGGAGTGAAAGTGTCCTCAGTGTCTGCAGAGAAAGGATGCATTCTTCACCTCTCTCTAACTCATCAGTTCCATGGCAATGGCTCCTCTTCTAATGAGAGCTGTCCCTGCTCCCTGTGCCAGGACACTGCTTACACAGGAATTGCAGTGGCAAGCAGAAAGCTGGAATAGCTGCATGCTCCAGAATGGACATTGCTTGTTGGCCTCACTCAAGGACATTTGCATCCAGTACAGGCTGCTCAGTCTTTGCTGATTTGAGCCAAATGTAGCAAAAACAGCTTCTTTGGGCAGAGATGTGGGGCAAATCTACAACCAAAACAAGAGACACCAGCTGAGACCCATACCTAGGGGGTGAAGAGGAGGAAAAGTGTTTGGGTAATTTCCTTTGAACCTCTTGTTAGGTTGCATCAATCTTTATTCCATGTAATCTGTGCAAAGGAATGTGTTTGGATGAAAAGGGTGATCAAACAGTGCCCAAGTGAGCATCACTCTGCTGCCTCATCCCTGCAGGACAGGCACTGAAATTCACCTGAAATTCACCTTGCACCAGCCACAGCCAAGTTCAGCCTGAAACCACTGATCAGTTATTGTAAAACCATTTCACAAACACGGGAGCTTAGAAGAGTGTAGGGTCAGGATTACAAAAAATGGACTGTGTAGGAATTTCACTACTCAACTCCTCAAATTTCCAGTTTGTATCCCAGCAAACTGTCAGTGCCACACAGGAGGTCTGAGACTCTGATCTCTGCATCCTCCCAGGAGGGTGAGTGGCTGACCTGGCTGCTGGCAGCTCTGATTTCATGTGCTGGCCTCTATCAGTCCTTGCAAAAAGCATCACATTTCAAATGTATTTTCCTGGAACAGAGTGTCCTGCATTTATTTGTATTGTTATAAATCCTGCCGACCTCTTAAGGCTTGGAGCTGCTTTTCAGAATCTCAATTCCAAGTACCCTTCCCAGAACCTTGTGATTTTTCATTATTTCTGTGCAGCCACTGAGTGGAACAATTGAGCAGTGGTGTCCTGTGTGCTGTGCTTACACAGACCATGTTTCCACAAGCACTTTGTGCCACAGAGTTCTGAGCAAGTGCTAGAGGTGACAGGAAGGAGCCCCACAGGCCTGGGAATCGAGACTTGTACCTAGAGAGCAAATTCTGGCTTGTTGGGAGCCACAGAAACTGGGTGGTGGGAGATAAAACTCCTCCAAGCTTCCAGTGAACTCTTAGAGGAAAAGAAGAGGAAAGGGTACAGGTGTAGAAACATCTCATCTGCAATTTTCTGCCACTTTGCAGCCAGATCTGGTGCTAACATCCCTCCTGGTTTGTCATGAAAGCATAAGGGGGGATAGAAACTTTAATCTCCACTTTGTATGTTTACATTATAAGAAGACACCTCTTTGTGGGAGGAGCTGGAAGGAACTGCATGACCTTTCAGTGTTTTTGTAAAAAAAACCTATGTTTGATTTACTCCATTTGTTAAAAGTATGAATTCCTAAAACTGACTTACCAAAAGTTGGACATTTGAATTGGATGGTGAATTTAAAGCCAACATTTCACTCCCTAGGCAGAACCAAACAATGATGATTGTCTCTCTGAGTCAGAAAAGATGGCAATGGACTTAAAAGATCCCAATCGCCCAAGATTCACCCTGCAGGAGCTCCGGGATGTCCTTCATGAGAGGAATGAACTGAAATCCAGAGTGTTTTTGCTTCAAGAGGAGCTTTTATATTACAAAAGGTGGGTTATAGCTCCTCTCCTGTTGGATGATACATTCACAGGGAAGAAAATAATGAATGGAGACTCAGTTCTTGGTGCTGATCCTTGGTTGATAAAAAAATCTTCAGTTGATTTGAATGGGTTTTGAACAGATCTTTTTGCATTCCTTCATCAACAGTGCTACCTCAGATTGAATTGTAGATCTCAAAGTGCTTTCATGGCTTGGGAGGAGAACATTAATTACCTTTTCTTTCTTTCAAGTGAGGAAATGGAAGAAGAAACTAGATCCCCACAGCCTACACCCATAATTCAGCCAAAACCCTCAACTCAGCCTGAATCTGGAATCAAACGACTGTAAGTAGCATATTTACTAAGCATACTGGATAGAATCTGTAAATACCAAATGTACATTTTTTAAGACTTTAAAAACTCAGAAAATCACATTCCTACTGTATATGAGAGAGCCACTGAATGAGCACTTGGCAGATGTGAAACAACAGTTGGTTTTGGCCAAAACTTTTGCCTAGATCTGGGACAACTTTCAGTCTTGGATTATCATTTTCCCATGACCTCACTGTGTCCATTTCCCTGTTGACTGAAGCCTTTAGACCCTGACTTGCACTATGTGGGCAGCACAAAAACCTTCTGTTTGCTGAGCAAATTTGCTGCTGAGAGGATGGGCACTTGCTTGGCTAAAAGAACCCCACCTTTTTCTGAAATATTAATGCTGCTGTTGGAACCAAACCTTACTGCCAGAGATGTGCTGTGCTAGAGTATCACTTAATTATAAAATCACTGTGTTGGCCAGTTCTTTTCTCTGTTGAAACTCCCTCCTGTACATTTATTTATTCCAAGTTAAGTCTTCTAATCTCATAGCAACTATTTGGATTTTTGTGATACCGGAAGCTTAACTTTTTTAACTGCATAAGTGATTTTGGAACAGTTATTTCCATATAAAGAGATCTTCCATCCTGTCCCCATGTCCACAACCTTCAGGCCTTGTTAATAACAGCAGCAACCCTGTGAGAGTAAATTCCATAGCAAGATCTGGACTGACCCAAAACACCATGAAGTCAGGAGGGCACTGTTGATTATTTGCAGTAGACTGCAGCTTTCTGCCAGTGCTAAGAGAAACCTTCCTCTCACATGAGTAGAAAATACACTTTGAGTTTGGACACCAGTTTTCATTCTGCCACTGTGATGATGATGATGATGATGTGATGATACTGTGTGCACTGTAAAGATCTTCACTGTAAAGTTTCTCTTTTCTTTTACATTTCTTTTAGAGCCTTTTAAAGCTTATTCTGTTGTAGGGAATGGCTGGTTTCAGCTCACACAGTTTTGTTGTGCAGCTTCCATGTTTGATTTGAAATGCTGCCTTTGATAAAGCAAATAGAGGTTGTATGTGAGGTATTAGTTCTGACTCTGCCTAAGCTGAAATTACTTCTTTTAGATGTCATGCTCTGTCCCCAGGTTTCACTCTGCTCTCTCTCCTCTTAGCCATCATGTTAAATAACAGAATATAAAACTCTCTACCTGAGTAATTTGAAGGATGGTAACAGTTTTCAGGTTTGTCTCATTCTTGCAGCCTGTCTGGATAGGATTTCTCTGGTGGGGTTTTATTTTCCTTCCCTCCTTCCCTCTCTGTGTGTTGTCAACACTGTATTTGTAGTTGGGCTTTAAAAAGTCAGGAAATGTCACTGCTGGGCAAACCAAGGAAGCCAAGTGAAGCTTCTGTCCTGTGCCAGCTCCCTCCTGCCCCAGCTGCAGTCCCTGCCTGCTGCAAGGAGTCTCCAGAGCTCCCTTCTGCCTCTCCAGGGTCCCTGTGGCTGCCTGGGAAATGCTCTGGCACATGAACTCCCTGTACCCAGTGATGTGATGAAAACTTGCAGTGCTGCTCTCTGCATGCATTTACAGGGGAAAGTGGAGTTGCTTTTCCCTCTCTTTTAGAGTTTTCCTCCTGATTAAACAAAAAAGCTGAAGTACAAAAATAGGAGCCCTCTCAAGGGAAGTTTTGTGCTTGCCTGTGCAATGTGTCCTTTTTTCCTTCAGCACACAGAGTCTGAGGGAATGAGCCATATGGATGTGTAACCTGTGCCATCCAAGATGTGCTCAGGTGATTCAGTGCTGCAAATCCATAAAGAAAGGAAAACAGAAGCTACAGAAATCAGCATTTTTTCTGGGTTGGCACATTTGGGGCAAACTCTTAAGTTCTGATCTCAGACTGACTGACTCGTGCATTTGTCTCTCTCACATCACATGACAGAGTTTTAATGAAATAATGTAACCAGGAGGCTTTACTGAGGAGGAAAAGTCTAAGGATTAAAAATGCTCCCTCTGTTTGGAGCAGAAAACACCCTTTTGTTTTCTCCTTAAGACTACATGCTTGTTTGTCACTGATGTCATGCCTCAAACAGCCAGGAGTTTTCTTCCTATTCTTGCAGTCTACAAAAGCTGGTGTGTCTGTCAGTTCTGCAGCTCAGGACGTGCCACACTGCATAAAAATAGAAATCCTGGCTGCTGCTAATGATCCAACAGTGTTTGCCCATTTGTTTCCAATTTTAATCTCAGAACAGCAGTTAGTGACTTGGGGAGAGCTGCATTTGGTCACAAGTGAAATGTCTCTCGTGATTTCAACTTAATCTTTAATTGACATTAGTCCACAGTTCAAAAAAATATTTGGCACAAGGGAGAACCTCTGAGGAGAGAGAATCCTTAGACAAACAGAGGGTGTTGCAGGTATGGATGGAGGTGTGCTGGCAGCTGTGTGTGGGGCTGGCTGGGCACAGAGCACTCAGCTCTCTCAGCCTCTGTTCTGCATGGATTGTCTAATGCTCAGTGCAAGTGCTGAACCCTCACAAAGAACCCGTCTTGCTGCGAGCCAGCTCCAAAGTGCTCCTGCCAGAGCAGCTGCAAGGTTTCCCAAAAGCATTCAGCTGCCTGCAGTTGGCATCTTTCTGCATGAGAAGTAACACAGGTTCTTTTGGAACAGGCACACAGGCCCCTTTAACCACAGTTTCTTAGGAAGTTATTTCAAAAGTTCACCTGCAATACTGGATTTTAACTTGAAAATACCAACTGTAACCCTTGTGAAATCTTTAACTGTAATGGAGTAATGCTGGTCCTCTCTAACCCTGTGCCAATATCCAGTAGTCACAGCAGAGTCCCGTTTTGTATTCCTTAACATACCCCTTCATCCTTCATTTCATTGTGTCTGTGCCTGTTTGTCTCTTGGAACAAAAATGTGCACTCTGCTCTGCATTGCTAGAGGTGGTCATACCTTGATGAAATCCAACCCAGGTTGCAGGCTGCCTCACAACAGGAAAGTGGTATCTTTTAGAAATCCAAAAGCAATTGAATTGTTTTTTTCTAAACAAGAGTTTTTCACTGAGGAGAGCTGTCTTGGGTGATGCAGATCCCCCTCTCCCTGTAACGTGTCCTGTGTTGTAATTCAAAGTAACCCTGTGTATCATGTTTGCCTCTTCTCTTTTTAATGGAATGCTTTTTCTTTCCCTTGCTCCAGTCTTATCTCTTCTGTGTCTGTACTTTCCTGACCAGGATCTTTACAGCCATAATGCCCATGGTAGCAGCTGGATTGATTCCAGACGATCCCACATTGCAGCCAATAAGAAGACTTGTGTCCCTTGTAGGAATTTTTTTTTAATGTTTGGTACTGTGCTTTCCTCTTGCATGACCCCGTGTTAACAAGCACTGCTGGTTGCATTCTCCTGGCTGCCAGTGGGATCCCAGAGGATCAAAGTGCCAATCAGAATGACCAGTCAGTGTCAGTACCCATCCCAGTCCTCCATGCCCATCCTCAAACTGACATGTTAGCACCTTTTGCCTTAATGTTGCCATGCTAAACCAATCAGTGTTCCTTGGAAAATCGGTGCAATATGCAATTTTAACCAGCATCTGTTAATTCTGCTTCCTAAGCAAGGCTATTCACAGTTTTCACCAGTGCTTTTTGAGAAACTCGTTTCTAACAATTTGTTACAATCATTAGTTAGAGTTACAGAATGGAGTGGCTGATTTCCACATTAATTTCCACTGTTAATTACAGGCTGTTGCTTTCATGTCTTTCTATCTATGCCCTGTATATTTTGTCTCTAATTATGTATTTTGGAATAGAGTGTAAACTCTTCATAATCAATTCTGTCATCCAATTCTTGGCTCTCCCTGGAAGACACACTGATAACTGTTCATACAAAGTCTCTTTGAACTGCTGCTTTAGTGATCTTTATATTTACAGCAACGACACAGTTTCCTCTCCACACAGACAGGCTTTTTCCAAACATCCTCCATGAGAATTTTCTAGCCACAATAACAATTTTAATTGTTTCAGTAGGAATTTTAAAAGCTGAACCCTTTAGAGATTTACGAACTTATTTTCCTCCTGCTTAATTTCTCGATAAAGTGAAAAATTACTGAGCTTTGACATTTGAAACTGACTGTATAAACACAGCAGTCCTTTGTGTGGGCTTCCAGACAGTAACCCTGAGCAGGCAGCACCAAATGTGCTCTGTAGAAAGGCTTGGTCACTAAACACTTGTTTTATCAGCTGGAGCTGGTTCTGGCCCTAAAAATACACAGTACATGTGTGTGAGCTCATGAGCTCCTGTGATGAAGGTGGTAGAAAAGGATGAGGCTAATTAAGTGCAAAAGACTTATTTCACTATTAAGGCTGCACATTTGAAGCCAGGAAATGCAAAAGTTCAGGTCCTGCTGGCACTGTTATTTATGTGCATTTAACTTGTGTAGTGGTTTATTTCCCTTTCTAATCAACAATTATTCTCAGTGATTATCATCCAGCCCCCTGTGTATGGAGAGACATGGAAGGTAAAAACAAACTCTCTGCACAAGGCAGCTGGGAGGGTTGGGATTGTGGTGCTGGGGGGGATGAAGGAAGAGTGGGAAGAGGGAGAACACTGGGGGGTGAGAATGGACTCAGGGTCAGATTTATGCCCTGACCAATATTCCACCACTCAACAAAGCTGAGGTTATATTGGCATGGTCTCTTCCTGTGGAACACCTGCAGTTCCTGTCCTGGAACTGTGTGACACTTGGTACAGTGCAGGCAAAACAATCTTCACCTCCTGAAACTCACCCAGCACTGAGACCAAAGGGATCACAACCAACTCAGTCCTTTGGTAGCTGGAACCACAACTTTTGCATTTCTCAGCAGGCCTAAACACTGCACTAACACCTCTTGTACTGAACCCACAACAAACATTGAATTTGCCTAATCCAGTAACTTCATCCCATACAAATAAAACAATACTAAGATGTATTCTTTAGCTGTATTAAATGGCTGTTGGTTCATGTACATCATTATCTTAGAGCACCCGAGCTGTGTGACAGAAAATGACATGCACACTCGTGTGCATTTGTTTGGAGCCTTCATCCTGCAAACTTTTGTGCACATAGTGCATTTATTAATTCATTTTTGCAGGAATCAAGTCTGTGTATCAAAACTTCTACACTGGGGAAAAAAATGGGAGACTTATTTTCTTATCTTGTGAACTTCCCTGTTGACAACCTTAAAAAAATTCTATTTCTGCTTTATGGTAAAATATACAGATTTAATGCCAAAGATACCACTTTACTTATGCCAAGAAACTAACCTGGATCATGTGGCTTTGTTACCTGAGGGCTGGGGAAAGGGGGAACCTACATCTAAATGATACCTGCACCTTGCAGAGTCAACAGCATTTAGAACTTACCTGAAGCTTCTGTAGCCAAACCGCTTGAGATTGCAATGACTCCATCCCTAACAGCATTCTGACATGCACTCCCATCAGGCTGCTCTGCCTTGATTTTTTGCAGATGCAAACAGAGTTGTGTTTTGTTGTGCTGTGTATTGGGAAGGGTGTTTGAAGTGTTTTCAGGATGGTAAACACTCTTCTTTCTTCTCCCTCCCTCACTGCTCCCTTCCCGGAAGGTTTAGTTTCTTCTCTCGTGATAAGAAACGTATGCAGGCGTCACAGAAAAATGTCCACTTCCAGGAAACTTTTGGAGAATGGTCACATTCAAATAGAGATGACTCCTACATGGAACAAGGACAAGAAGCCCTGCAACACCTGTGACTAAACCCTGAGGTGTTTGGTTTGCTGCAGTAGATCTCGACAGTCTCATAACAAGAAGCTTCTGTACAGCATCCCGGCAGCTCGTCACTTTTACTTGCCTTGCACACCTCGGGGGTTGTTTCAGACTCTCCAAAAGGGACCCCTCACTGTTCACTTGGTGACTGTTTGCTGAAAACAAGAACCCAAGCTTTGTAGCAACAGTTGCTGACACCCTGGGACATGGAAGCTTCTAGATGACTTGTTTTGTGCTGAATAACAAGTCCATGACCTTGTTCATGCATTAACTACAGTAACACAAGCTTCTTTAAACCAAAAAAGGACCTGTGCCATTATTAGAAGTTTGTTTGCAGTGTATATTTAGTAGAGGGCAAGGACTCTTTTACCCTGTTTGTTAACACTATTGGTTGTTTGCTTTTTATTTCTGTAAGAATTTTTTCAAGAGGGATACGACAGCTGGAGGCCCTTGGTGGCAGCCCACAGCTCTGCTGTGTCCTGTCAGTGCCGCTGGCATCGGCATCTTGCAGAGTCACCCCTTGGAAATCCACCTGACACAGAGATAACTGGAGTAGCCTTGAGAGGGACACTGAGTGTACATTTCCCTTGTGCTTACAGTGCCTAAAGCATGAAGAGCCGATGTATGAGGTGAGCGTGCCTTGTGTTCTGCAGTATTAATGGAAAACAAATTGCTTACAGGAGGAATCCTAACTCTGGAATTTTTTTTCCCTCCTTACCAAGGATTTCCTCACAGTGTAGCAGGCAGCTGCTGTAAAGGGATTAGATCTTTCCCACAGACAGGTTTTTAATTAAGTCACACTTCAGTTTCCTGTCTAGGTAAGACTGCCCAACTTCAGAGAGAAACACATCCTCAGCTGGCTGATGTGAACTATTTCACTGACCTAGACATGACCCCAACCTTTTCTCTTTACTAAACACTACATGGGCACAGCAGATGAGTTCTGTGTGAGGCTGCTTCTCTGGTGGTGGCAGATGTCTGGGTAGCCCCTGTTACAGGGCTGAACTCACCAGCAACAACCCAGCAGTGACCCCAGGGGCTGGAGCTGCTTTGCAGCTGAGCTGGTGAGACCCAGGCCTGACCAAGGTTGTCCTTCCAACACTAAAACCCCACAGCATCAGCGTTGTGGACACCCAGTGCCAGTGCACTCCACACACTCCATGAGGAACCTGACCAGGTGGGAGAGGGTGCAGGTATCCATCCATGGCTTCATGTGAGGGCAGGACTGAAGTGTCTCTGCTGGAAACCACATGCCCAGGGCCATGGGCAGCTTCTGCATGTGCAGCTCAGTGCCAGGGGCTGGGAGCTGCTGTTGGCACCACAGCCCCATCAGCTCCACCTGCTCTGTAGAGCCTCTTCTCAGGAGTAGCACCAAGGGCAGGAAATCCAGCTCAGGCTGCAGCAAAGATCCAACTACTCCAGGTACTGAGTGTAGGAGGAACTCTCAAAGGACTCCAGAGGGCTTAGTGCAGGCCAGTTGTTTTTATTACAGGGTGATCCAAGAGTGGATTTTTAATGTGTGTGAGCAGCAAATGGTTCTTAGCCCATCTGTAGTAAAATCCTGGCAGTAAAACCTCTCCTTGCAGTGGTAGGCTGTGTGCTGTCCTGCTCCTGGCTGTAACTGCTTCATTCCAACATGGACCTTCTGTGTGTTTTAGGGAAAGTGTTTGCTGCACCCCCTGGTATCACTGCAGCTCGAGGCAGGGGGCACATGTGGCCTTATATGAGACAAGGTGACCAGAGTCCCATGTGGGTACTGGGTAGATGTGGTTTTGCCTGGTTATATTTTGGTAACATACTTAAAACAGCAGCACTTCCTCCCTCTTGTGAAAAGCAACTGTTAAATGGGAGGGAGTGTCTTAATTTAATGATGCTTAAATTGCCAAGATCTGGCTGCACTTCCATGAGAGAAAACAAAAAGTGCAGTACAGTCTCCTCAGGCAGTTCAGTTGTGGATGACCCCATCGAGTCTGTCCCGAGGGCAGCTCAGTGGTGTAGCTCATTCAGGAGGGACGCAGTGAGCACAAACAATGCCAGAACGTGGGCCTGAGTAAGCAGATGCTTTTGGAAATCAGCTGAGAGCAATGAGCTGGGATAATGGAACTGCACAGAGCCAACCTAAGCCATGCAGCACAAAGGAAATCTCCAGGCCTGGTGCACGTACAGCAGAGCCCGGGGCTGTGCTGGGCCAGCTCTGCAGCCAAAATCAAACCAGTGCACAGGGCAGGACAGCCTTCCCCACACCTCTGCAGCCAAAATCAAACCAGTGCACAGGGCAGGACAGCCTTCCCCACATCTCTGCAGCCCATTACCTCAACCCCTCAGTAGCTCCTCCTGACCTGCTGGCATTAACCACTCGTTCTCACGTTTGCAATGCTGCATTCACACACCCCAAGTGCCGTGGAGATGGCGCAGAGGGAAGCGTTTGTAAAGATCTGAAGATCTGTCGTGTATTGTTTGTCAATATTCAAGGAAAATCTGCTTTTAGAAAAGGGGCCAGGATGCTGGCAGGTAAGGGGTGTAACAATACCTGCCAAGTGCAGGATCACTGACATTTTTGGGATGGTTTATTTTATTTTTTTTTTTGGTTGGGCAGTAAATCATTTTAACAGTTTAATAAATATTTCTGAAAAATATGTATTTCTGCAAGACTTGTGGTTTTGGGTTTTTTTTGTGGAAATAATACCATCCATTCTTGGGGATGCAGCCTATGGATGTCTATGTACAACTCTTCATGGAAATACAGCCTTAAACCAGACAAGGTTTAGGACAGAGCCATTCCCAAGACTGACAAAATACAATTTAAAATACATTATATATTTAGGAATGGCTTATGATGACAAAGAACATGACAGAGCCTTTTCTAGAAAGCACTGCAAGCTCCTTAATGGAAGAGGTGTCTGTATTTACACATCCTAGCCCTGAAAAAGATGTTTTGCCCTCTGCTTGTCCCAATTCAGCTACAACCAGCAGCAAACCCAGTTTCCAGAATGGATTTAAACCCTGTGTAGAAGGGTGAGGACAGAGTGGGTGCAGCTACAACCACATTTACCCGTGACACCCTCCTTTAGTGGCATGGATTCATCAGGAACAAGAGGCATTTTCTGATGTGCTTGCTGCCCTGTGGTGCACATTCCTCTGTACAAAGGAATTTCATCCTCCCATGTCACAGGCAGTGGATTGGTTCCATGTTTCTCTCTCACCTGGCAGAACTAGTTAAGCACACATTATTAATAAAGGTCTTGCCTGTCCCAGAGTCTTCACAAAAATGAAGCCTTCAGTTTCTGTTTTGGGGCACAGAAGTTTCAGTTCGTTGCTATTCCGTTCCTGTGTCTCCAGCACGGGACTATTTCATAGTGAACAAGAGGACACCTGGCCCACAGACAACCCCTCACCCAGGCAGCCACACAAGGTGTGTGTTCAGCTCAGTGGGATGCCTGTACACACCGTGCATTCCTTACAGCACTCACCAGTTCAAAAACATTAATACAAAAGTTTATTTTCTCTAAAGAACAATTCAACACACATCTGAACTGCATTAGGAACCGAACTACAGAGAGCTGATGGCAGCAGAGTTACAGGCACAAGGTGGCAACACCACAGCTTGTTCTGGGATTGCTGTCACAGCCCCAAGCTGCTGTAAGGGTAGGTCACCTATCGGTGCTTATCATCATCTCTTTGCTTCTTGGTATCTCTGTCCCGGCTCCGGTCTCTATCCCTGTCCTTCCTGTCTCTGTCCTTCCTTTCCCTCCCCCTGCTCCTCTCCTCTTTGGAGTCCCTCTCTCTCTCACCGTCACCCCAAGCCCACGACCTCTCCCTTTCTGGCCAGCGTTTGTCCCTGCTCCTCTCGTGGTCCCGGTCCCTCGTTCTCCAGTCCCTCGTTCCCTCACGAGACCAGTTTCTTTTCTCTGATGATCCTTCTCCATAAAAATCATTTTTCATGTTTGGCAAATTGATGGGCTTTCGGAAAGGTCTGTCCCGTCCTCCGAACCGCAGCTGCCCAGACTCTTTTTTGCCTCCAAACCCACCCCCAAGCCTCCGGGGAATCCATCCTTTGAGAGTTCTTTCCAGTTCAAAGTCTACAAAGATCTCATGCTGGTCGATGACCAGCCTGTTGGCATCTCTGTGGGCCTTCAGGAGCGCACGCTCCTCTTTGTACTCAATAAACGCATAACCCTTGGAAAATCCCGTGACCAGGTCTCGAACCAGACGGATTTTTCGGATGTCTCCATAGCGGGAAAAAACCTCCTTTAACTTCTCTTCTGTGGTCTGAAGATTGAGCCTCGCCACGAAAAGGGTGAGGTGAGGATCTCCCGTGACGCCCTTGTTGGGTACGTACCGAGCCAGCATCGCCCGCCATATGGCCCGGTCGTGGGGCTCCTCGTCCGTGCCATCGATGCTGCCAGCCTTGAGGGGATCGTACTCCTTCGCTATGGGGGCCCAGTCAGCCATTGTCTAGTGGGGGAGA
This sequence comes from Sturnus vulgaris, assembly GCF_052056855.1. Lineage (NCBI taxonomy): Eukaryota > Metazoa > Chordata > Aves > Passeriformes > Sturnidae > Sturnus > Sturnus vulgaris. The sequence continues at coordinate 2,345,287 of NC_142261.1, forward strand.
ACACACGCATGGCACAGGCTCACGGCTGTGTCAGGAACAGCCTGTGCAGCATCGCTGCACTGCGTGTTCATCCAAAAATCCCTCAAAGTGTGGCACACAAAGATAAACCAGCCGTGTCGCTGTTGTTTGAGTCCACATGCCGGGACAGAGCCGTGTCGGGGAGCCGGATCCTGCCCTGGCCTACCCCGGCCTGAGGGGCCCCGGCCCGAGGAGGCTCCTCAGCCCCTCAGCCCCGCTCCCGCCGCCGCCTGTGCCCTCACCCGCCCGGCGCGGCTCTCCCGGCGGGCAGGGGCCGATCCGCCGGCCCGGGGGAGCCGCAGGGTCGATTTCAGCTCCTTTCCCCGCTCCCGGCCGCTCGGATCCCGCCAGTCCCCGCTCCCCGCTCCCGGAGCCGCCGAGGCCGATGTGGCGCTGCGGAACAGGCCGATACGTTCACCCGCCTCGGTGCCGGTTCCCGGGGCTGCCGGAGAGTTCCCCGTCCCTTACCGGCAGCGGAGAGCGGGCGGTGCCTCCTCATGGGAAGGGGCAGGACGGGAAGCGGCGCGGGGCCGCGGCCGCCGCCATGGGAGCGCCGGGGGCGGGAGGGGCCGCTCCGCCCGCGGCCCCGCCGGCAGCGCCGCCCGGCCCGGCGGGGAGGGAGGGAGGAGGGAGCGCTGGGGTGCGGCGGGCATGGAACGGGGCCGGGACGGGGAGGAGGAGCTGGAGGAGGAGGATGATGAGGAGGAAGAGGAGGATGGCGGCCTGGAGAGCGCCCTGGAGAAAAGCCCGTTCCAGCTAACGGCCGCGGATGTCTACGACATCTCCTCCGTGGTGGGCCGGGACCTGCTGCAGCTCCGCGCCGGGCCGCAGCTGCCCGCCGCCCGCGCCCGCCTGCAGTTCAGGATCGTCAGGGTGCTGGAGATGCTGGAGGCGCTGGTGAGCGAGAGCAGCGTGGCCGAGGAGCAGCTGCGGCGGGAGCGGGACAGCCTCCGGCGGGAGCTGGAGCAGCTGCGGGCGGCGGCCGCGGGGAGCGCCCCGCAGGTGGGTGCGGGACACGGCCCGGGCACACGGGACTCTGCTGGGACACATGGGACACGGCTGGGACACACGGGACTCTGCCGGGGCACACGGGACCGGGCCCCTTCCCCAGCACGGGCACACCACGCGCGGGTCGCGCAGCCCACCCAGAACCACAGCAGATGTGCCAGCCGACACTTGAGGTCTCTTTTTGTGTCAGCAGCACAAGTCTCACAAAAAGTAATTTCCCGTCTTTGACCATAAAAGCCTTGAAGCTCTTTACTTCGGGGTCGTTACGGGTCGCAGTGCTATGGATTCCTCCCTCCAGTTTCACTGATCCAGCAAAGTTGTGCAGACACGCACAGAGTTCAGAGTACAAACCCGCCGTGTTCAGCTCTTACACAGGACCGGCCCCATAGAGACAACTGTATGCAAACACTGAGGCTTTGTTACTCCCGTGTAAGGGAAATGGATGTCTTGATTACTACAGAGGTTTGAAAGTAAAAATTGTGAGTTCAGTTCTCACCTTTCTTTGACACGGAATTTTGGTGTGGCATTAGATGGCTCAGCCTCTCTCATCATCTGAGAACAATCTGATAAAAGCATCTTCTTGACAACTAATTGCAAACTCTTTGGGATAGAGACTGCTTTTAACTGTGGTCAGAGCCTGTCACAGCTGTGACCTATACTTGGCTGGGGAACACAGTCACTGAGGGAATACAAAAATATGAAGAACTATAATTAACCGCTTGGGGAAAAAAAATCAGGATTGTGACGAATTCGTACGAGTTCTGAAAATTCCGTATTTATAAAATCCAGATATTTTACTCTCTGAATGCTGAGTTTTTTGAGAGGTTACAAGATCCACTGCTGTTTATTTTACAGCCCAGCAGCCTTGGACCAGATCAGATGGTGATAGACCTCACAGACCCCAACCGGCCCCGGTTCACCTTACAAGAACTCCGAGATGTATTGCAAGAGAGGAACCAGCTGAAAGCTCAGCTTCTGGTCGTGCAAGAGGAGCTACAGTGCTATAAGAGGTAAAGCTTAAAGTCAGCAGAGAACTAATACTACTACTAACAAGTACTTAATGTCTGGGAAGCTTATCAGGAGAGAGTCTTGCAGGTTTGGGCCCCTAGGTCAGGATAGGCACTGTCCAGGCATGTGAGTGACCCCTGTGCTCCCCAGAGCATACAAGTGAGCAAAGAAAAATGGGGGAACAATGAGGTCTCCATGCAACATGATTTAAAACTGAAACTCCCTTTTCCTCTGCACAGTTCCCATAATTGTCCCACTCTCAGCCTATGCACAGTTACTCCCACTCCACATCCAGACTGGATTCTCATGCACAGGAATTCATCTGTGCAGTCACAGCAGCTGCACACACACTGTGTCTAAAGCCACACTACATACCAAAGAGCACAGGGGGTTTCCAGCTCAAGTTTTAGTCAAAGTTTCCTTCCTCCTGCAGCACCACGCTGGTTGATCTCCGGATCTTCACTCCCACGGGGCTATGGCACTGATCTAGAAACAGAATATTGAGCTCTTTCATCATTCATGATAAGCTGTGGGGTTTTTAAGACTGCCAACAGAGGGTTGTGTAAGGCCCTTGAACTGTGCAAAGCAAGTGATTTTAGAGAAGGGCTTGGTCTTCCCTGAAGGGAGAGTCAGTGTGAGTCAAAGGGTGGGATGTGGGAAGGGTCTTGATCTTGGTGCTACAAATTCATTCGCCCCTAAGGCTCTCCTTCCCAACCTCTGCCCCTCTCATCAGGTTGGATTATAAACTCTTTGGGTCAAGAAATTACTTCTTAATCTAGACATGAAGTGTCTGAGCACATTAGATTTCAGTTGGATTATCTCAGCAGCACCCTCCTGGATACAGGGAGCCCGCCCTTTGCCTTGTCTGTAACAGCCAGGTTAAGCCAAAATGTTATACTTAAATCCATGAATTTACAAACTGCTTGACAGCACTTCCCCAGCTCAGCTGGATGCTTTGCTGTGCAGCAGTGGAATGGCTTCTTGCTTTGATTTCCCAGCTGTTACACAATTTAGTAGAGGCCAAGTTAAAAATGTAACAATGGGAGTATTTTCAGGTTTTTAGTGATTTGAGTCACAGTGCTGTGCACCAAGAGCAGGGCAGGGCTGCTTTTCTGGTCCAGTAATTTGTGAAGTTATCTCCTCATACAGCTTAAGCCAAAACCCATTTTCCCCTCTAAACAGTCACATAAAATCCTAATTGTAATTGTAGTAAAGAGTAATTGTGCAGAAGAAGAGGATAAATAGATGTTCTAAAATGCCTTGTACACATTGGAAATAAGCTCTGTATAACACAAGGTAACAAACATCTCAGACACTGGCTCAAAGTGACTGGTGCTGTTTGGGGGCTGCATTTTTCATCATGATTTCTGGGTAGAAGTTACCATGCAGATGTTAGAGCTCTGCAGTGTCACCCAACAGCTCACTGTCTCATTTACCCAAGAGAACAGTCTGCCTCAGAATTACTCTGTGCCTAGTATCACACCGGTTTTTAAGTGCTCTGTGTTTTTATTTCCAAATCCAGTTGAGTGTTGCTTGGCTACTCTTCCCCTGCAGCTACTGCAGTCACAGGCTTTGATCCACTGAGCTCTCCAAATGACTGAGGTCGGCTCAGGACAGGCTGTGAAAACACTGAGTGTGCAGGCTGGGAAAATCTAGCCCCATTCCAGGCAGGGAAAACACCCTTTGGTCAAAGTGAAACCGTTGCCTGGAGTAGGCGGTTACAGCTTCTGGAGTGTAGAAATACTCAAGTGGGATGGCAAAATCCAGAGCTGAGGCAAAGCCTTTCTTCTCTCCTCTGTAGGGTGGAAAGAGGAACAGGCAGCTGCCTTGCAGGGGAGCTGGGAATCTCCCATCTGTTCCCAGGCCTGGTGTGAGCCTGGGTGGCTGCACTGGAGGTACCACACATCCACCCCTGCAGAAATTCACCATTTGTGTCTGCATCCTCCTCTTATCCTTGGACTTTTGTACAAATCCAAGTGTGATTACACTTCCCTTTCACCTTCATTATGGTTTGCCATTTCTTCTCTGTGGAGAAGTCAGCTTGTTACTTCTTTAGTCTTCTCATTAAAGCATAATCCTGGCACCATCACATTGCTGTATTTAGGGATAATAATTCATTATTTTCAGTTCACTACAAGAGGCTGGGCTGCCATCCCTGTGCTGTGAACACTCATTCACCCATGTCCTAGCTGCCCAGTGAGAGGTTCTAACTCATGCACTCTCACACTCTGCACAAACCCACAAGAAATAAACAAAATTACTTCCTTTCCCAGTGGGATCATCTCACAGAAAAGGGACCAAACTGAAGAACTGGAAAAAGAAGCCCGTGGCAGCACTGCTGGCACCAGCAAGGACAGTGAAGAGAAGACAATCATCAAACGGCTGTAAGTCTGCCTGCAGGTTTTGGGGCAGAATTTGTGAGAGCATGGCCCACTCCTTACACAGAATCCAGGGATGGATGCTGAACTTTAGCCTAGTTGGCTGCATATTGTTTTCTGCTCTCCATGTAAAGTTAAAAACCTGATAAAGCAATTCTCTTCCTGGGGAAAAAGCACTGCACAGGAAAGCAACCTCCACCCAGGCAAGCAGGGAGTCACTTTTTTCCTAGGAAAAACAAGCATTCCTGAGCAAAAGGATTCAAATACTTGCCTGCCCTGCCAGCCCCTCAGGGTTGTGCTGTGGGGGCACCCCTGCTGGCCCCAGGCTTTGTTTACATTGTACACAGAACCCACAAGCTCAGCTTCTGTCCCTAAAGTCCCCCAAAATAGCACATTGACAGGGCCAGCCCCCTGCCTGTTCCTTGTTTTCCAGTTGTACGTTATTGTTTCCTTTCTGCTATTGATTTTTTTTTTTTTTTAGGTTTTCTTTTAAACATGGAAAATGAGCATCCTCAAGGACTTAACTGCTGCTGGTGAGAATGGCACTGATGAGCCTCAGAGGCATTGGGAAAGACAATGACTGGAAGCAGCAGCATCACTCCTACTGTAGAGAATGAGCAATCTCATTAAAATCACGTTGTATAATATTCTCTCTGAATAGATTTTACTCTGCTTTTTCAGAAACTGTTTGAAACAGATACTTTTTGTATTTCTTACTGTCAGACATTACCCACATGTAGAAAATAAAACGTTTATACAAAGTTGGGGTTTATTCTTATTAAAAGAGCTTGTGATGATCTGTACTACAAGACACTTACCTGTCCAGCTATCAAAACATTCAGCCCAAATGATTTTGTAAGATGAAGGGAAGTTAAGAGAGACATGCCATTCACAAGTGGTTGCTTGGGGGTGAGATGAACAGTGGAGAAAAGCACAGCAAAGGAAGAAGAGCTGCTGCAATTTGGCTGTGCTCACATGAAGGACTGAGGTGCAGGCAGTGCTCAGACTGGAACAGATGCACCAAACATTTCATTTCTGACAGCTGAAGGTCTCCTGTGGTAGGCAGTTGTGTTTTGCATAAGCTCTGTTCTTTCAATCACCTGCCACAAGCTGTGTATTGGCCCCAGTAATGAGATTTAGCACCAGTGGAAGCATATAGGGCAAACAGAGGAGTGGGAAAAGAAGCTTGAAAGACACCAATTAGGTTCTCCATTTAGAAAGGTGGAATATCCAGAGCAGAAAAGTCTGAACAGACATAAAAGAAGCAGTGACAGGTATCAAACTGTGATCTTACTCTCTTTGGAAATAAAAGCAGGCTCTGAAGTCTTTTGATTCCCTCTCCTACACTGGCAGCATGAAAAATATAGGACACTTCACACATCTGCTCAGCTGCACAATGTGAATGTGGCTCAGCAGAAGGCGGAGCTGCAGCCTCCCTTCAGAGGTCAGGAACAACTGTCTGTGAGCAAGGCCACGCCACAGATGGCTGACCTGAGCCAGCCCGTTCAGCCAGGGCACAGAACCACTCAAGTCCTTTTGCCATCTTCAAAATATCAGCAAGCCTTGGCCGTGCCCTCATTGTGTATTTTCTAGAGCATGGCAGCAGGGAAGGCAGTTACTGCATTGCCTGAGCAGAGGCTTTGTGCACAGAAAAATTAAACAAAGGAACAATCCATCAGCAACAGCCAGGATGCACCTCTGAGCTGAAGAGAGATGCTTACATGTGATCTGAATTCCATCCTCTTCCATGGTTTATCCAGGGATGTATTTTTCAATCTCCTTTAAAAAAAGCAGTTTAGCTCCCAACCCAAGGGTATTTTTCCCTGTGACACCTGGTTAGAAGATGAAGCTTTCTTGTGAGGCACAGAGATAAATATCCAAACAACATGTCCTGTGAGAAGTACATTGAGATAGATCTATAGATCTCTATATGTGTTCCTAGAAAAGTAAAGGATACATAAGCAGTGCAACATGAGCTTTATTTCCATCCTCCAACGCAGTGCTACTCAAATACCAGTTAAGCTTTCAGAGAAGACATTTCCTTTTATGTAAAACAGGGAGATCTTTCCCCTTTCTTGTTCACAAAAGTGATGCTGAAGTACAGAGGTTTTAAGCTATTCAACCTGATAGAGAACAAGTAAATGTTTAAATAAAATTGAAAAAAATTCCAATTTTGACTTAAGGGAAGTGCTCTAGTTTAACAGGACACTGTACACATTACTGGGGTCTCTGTTACTGAGACCAGAAAAAAATCAGTGCCAACTCAGACAAGTTGGCCAACAAGGCTTACCTGAAACTCAGTACATGTAATGTAATAGGTCTCCAGTTAATTCTTCAGAAATGGGAAAATACCCAGGCTTGCTCTGACGAGTTTGCCTTGTGTGAAGCAGTAAATAATATAAAGCATTTAATAGCTAATGATTTTCACAGCTTTCTTTCAAAATGCTCATGAACTGCAATGGAGACAGGTAGTATAGCAGCCGTTTCATCAATAATAAATATATTCTTTATTTTACAGAGACATTGTCTTCAAGTTTTTAATTTAAAAAATACATCACTAAGCCACCTCTCTTGCTGCTGGAGCACACAACCAGGATGTTGTTGCTATCTGACCTATCACATAGGCAAGCATAAGATTGTCTAGAGGGCATTCAGCTGGAACAGCAGCAGCCTTCAAGACATGAGGAATAGAAGACATTAACACAGCCACAGATCCCTTGCTGACATCTTCCAGCAGCAAGTGTGGCTGATGGCTCACAGCCATTTTCATCTACACACATGCCAAGCCTGCCTTGGCAAAAATTCCAACTGGTAAGAATTCATCTTTAACATAAAGGACCTGCATTGTATTGCCTGCCTATATGCCAGATTTGGCTCTCCAACAGTAACACCCACGAGATGCCAACTCCCATGTGAGACAGTGGGACCAGACCGTGCTGGACAGACCTACAGGACCAGGCAATAAGGAATCTACTTTCTTCACTGCATGAACTCCATCACTACAGTTTGAAGCTGCATATGAAGATGACTCCTATTTTTGGAACCACTATGCTCTACTTCAAGCATTCACAGTAAATAAATAGCTTCTGATGTGGCTAATTAGCATAGGAAGGTAATATAAAAATTTTTGGAGAGAGCTTTTACTTCTTTAAAATCCTCTGGGAGACACCTCCAGCAATCAGCCATCAACTATAAAAAAGGGTACCTTCTCAAAGTTTAGAAAATAAGTAAAAGTCAAAACATCGATTCTTACTGTGAAGTTTTATCTTCACATCTGTAATCAGTATCAACCCAGTCTATCAAAATTGATCCTCATTTGGCTGGGAGTCATTTCTCCAAAGGAAGCAGCCAGTCTGACCATCCTTTTCCCTCAGTGCCAGTGCATTTGAAGTTCATTGCCAACAGAATGTATGACACAGAGAAACTGGATTCCTACAACAAATTATTTGAGAATGACAGTAGCATCCATCTCAGAGAAGCCTGTCAGAACTGGGCTGTGAAAAGCAGTGTGACAGGCAGTCAAGCCACTGGATGACCAAGTCAGAGTACAGCAGTACTTCTGTCATACAGCCAAGTTCAGCACCCCAAACTGGAGCGTGAGATTTCCTTGCAAAAGCAGAAGCACAACCCAGTCATTAAGTTTCTGTGCAAGTCTTTCACTGCTCAAGTGGAACTGGTCACTGTGCAGAAGCATTCAAATTTTAAGGAGGGTTTTCCTTTTACAATATAAAAGTTTTGGCAATCTAAGATCAATTATTCAAGCCTGCCTGGAAAACTGTAATAGGTATTTAAATACTTCAAAGCAAAAAGGCAGTTTTTAAGGAGCTTGGAAGACCATAAGCAGTCCACTAAGAAAGCTGAGGGAAGTGAGGGCAGGGAAAAAAAAAAATTCACTGACTCCTTGTAGAACATTCAGTCCAAAAATAAAAAACCCAAAACAAGGAAGATGAATTAGTGTTTCAGCCACGGGTGAGCTTCAATGGAAGCTTTGCTTCTGTCTCCATAGTCGTACAACAGTTCTTCACCTGCCTTAATGTCCCTGGAAGCTATGAGGATGAGATGAGGCACACCATCGATGTCGTGCAGCTTGGTCTGACAATTGCCACACTTGCTGTGATTAATGAGCCTTCCCAGACGATTCGTTTCTTTCGTAGCATCGACACTGAAAGAGCAAGAACAGAAGGCGGGATTGCGCCTGGGACAGGGACACCTTTGTGGACAGAGCCCAAAGGGCAAATCAGACAAAGGAGGAGGAATCCACACGAGTCTTGAAAAATTAAGGAGAAACAGAACATTAATATGTTACATTACAGAACAACCATGATTAAATAGACAGCCATAATATGGCAAGGCAGGGAAACAAACAATTCTGAGAGGTTTTTAAGTTGGCACAAAACCCAGAAACTGAAATCTTTGGGCTGTTTGAGCTGCCTGTTTCCAGGAATAGCAGAATCCAGATGTGAAACAAATGATAAAGCCTGGACTGAAGTGGGTGAGACTGGAGAAACAAGGACACCCAGTCAAAAGTTGAAAGAAATGTTTCTTTTCCAGGGAGTCTGTCCATCCAGCTTTCCAAACCAACTCCTCACAATTCAGACAAAGGAGTTCATTTTACAAGAGGATAAATTTAGGCAGAAGACCACTGCAGAACTACAAGGCATCCAAGAAGATGCAACTCTCCACATAGCTTGTGTTGTACTTCAAAGAACAGGGCTTTGAGTCACCTACCATTCCTCACAGCCCAGCTGTATAGGAGGCTCTCAGACCACAGATCAGTGCTCCAAAAGATTTCATAATTCACAGTTCCCATTAAAAACAAAAAATTTGCATGAAAACAAGAAAAGAATTAGCAGCATTCAAAGCCTCTATCACTGGAAACTTGAGCTTACCAGTAGGTTTTGCTGAGGTACTGGAAATAGTACATGTAGCAGCCTGTGGATGGGTCTTGAGCATACACAGCCTCTCGTTTCTTGGCATCAGTGATCTCAATGAGATCCCCGTGATATTCAACCACAAATTCTCCTCGATTAAAATGTTTAGTAGCAATTACTCCTCTCCCTTTGCCATCGATGTAATCAATCTGTTAAGGTGAAAAGAAAATACTTTCTCATTTCCCAGCTGATTTACATCATTGCAGATAGGTTGATTACTAGGAAATGATTTGTCATTAGAAAAATGCTGCAAAAGGGAATTTGTGTGTACTGCAGGCAAAACTGTAGAAGCACAATGCATGGCACTGTGGAAGAAATGCAGGATGAGTTTGGGACACAGTCTGAGTTACTGGGTAGCTGGACACAAAGTCTTCCAATCAAGGGAGTGCAGTTCTGTGAAGACCTTAAAGCTGCCTCAGTATTTATAAGTGAGGCTGCACATACACATCCTTCAGAGACCAACATTGCTCACTCAAAAGGAAGGACTGTGTGTTCCAGTTTTCCTGCATTTTCATCAGAGAATTGCTGGGTCCTGAGACTGAGTTCTGCTGTTCTCTGTTTAAATAGATTAAAATCAAGATGCTGTATAATAAACACTACATGACTACTTAGGATGGCACTGTAGTTACCTTCATTCCTTCTTCCTTCCCACTTGTAATCAGCTCATCTATTTTCCTCCTTTCCTCAGTCTGCAGAATAAACAAGAACAAACAAAACCACAATGTTGATGATAGCTTTTGTCCTTATTCTAGAGCTGGAAGGAAATTACCCACCAATGACAGCCATTGTTCCAAACCATCTCATATTTCCAGCAAACTGAATGGCAGAAAGACAGATTTCTGCCCCCCCGAAAATGCATGAGCAGCTAGATTCTGTTCTAAACTGGACCAGCATGTCCAAATTTTAAGCATGTTCTTAACAATACTTCAAGTGCACAATATTATTTGCATTTGGAATGGAAACCATTTACAGGTAGTTACACACTTCCCCAAATTTTCAGCTAATCAGACATGTTATAAGTGAAGTCATTTTAACAAGAAGCACTACCTCCAATTCAGATTTGCTCTTCCTGGAACTTCTTCTAACTGGGTAATAATCTGTCACTTTTCTATTTGGTGCTCTTCCTTGTGTTCTAAGGAGTAAGAAAAAGAGAACACACATTTCAGACTTTGTTAAGTTACACCTCTAGAGCAAAGGTATGTGCAAGAAATGTTTATTTGAGCTTGGTAAGTTGAAAGGTGATCAACATGAATCAGTGTTTTTTATCAGTACTCTTAGCTTCAAACCACAGCTACATCCCCTTTTCTTCCCCACACTATTTCCATTACTCCAGTACTAATTCTTGAACAATAAAAGTGAGATGTCGTTGGAAATCAACTGAAGGTCACATTACAAGTCTGGGGCCCCCTGCGTGCCTTGCCAGAAGGCACTCGAAAATTTAGGTCAGGAAAACTGCTTGGCAAGGAATTTATTAATGTTAGGTCACATTACTCTGATAGCATGAGAAAGGATATCAGCTCAGCCAGGAAGCCTCCAACTGTTCTGTTTTTAACAAGACAAATTTCCATTCTCCAAAGGAAAGTAGGTCTTAATGGCTCATTAATTCTTTTTTACCATAGGTGACCAGCAAATACTTCACTTGTGATGGAACAGTAGAACACACTAACCTTGCTTTCAAGACAAACAAGTGCTCTGCAAAGTAGGTATTTGGATGCTATTTTAGGGTTTTTAAAGCCTGATATTCTTGAGAAAAAGAGCTGTCCTTTCACAATTGCACAAGTCACTCACTTTTTCCTTGGTCCCCGTTTTGCTTTAACCATCTTCTTCTGAGCTGGCTTTGCATTTGCCTCCTCAGCACAGTCTGCAGGCAGGGGAGTCTTTTGGGTTTCCACAGTCTCTTGATTTTGATCAGAGGAGGGCACAGAAGGATTGCACACACCTTCCTTATCCTTCTGGTCTTCTGGTTTCACAGCACCTTCGACTACTTTGCCACAATTCTTTTTTCCTGGTGAAAAGGAAATCGAGTAAGGCTCTGAACTTAGGGCCAACTATACCCAAGTGCTTTAAAATGGATTCCAGTGGTTTATAGTTCTGTCAAATGAGAGAAAAAGGACAGCAATGACCCTGCACTGCTGGGCTCAGCAGCTGCAGATGCTGGTACCAAGTGGCCAATGCCACCCAGGCTAAACCCATGGGAGCTAAAGGGCTGGCACTAACAAGAAATCTACACTCCCCACAACCAACATTTACTTGTTTTTTTGCATCCTACCCCAAATACAACCACATCCTCCTCCTTAGACCGACTCAGAGGTAGGTGAGTGTGGTTTAGAGCTGAATGCTTTTATGTAGAGTAAATCATCAGGTTTAGCAGTCCCATCTGCTGAGACAGATGTTTCAGTCTCACTGGAGAAAAGAAGCACAGCTGCAAGGCCTCAGCAGTGGGACAAGCTAAAGCCATCTCCACTTCCTTGTCAAAACTGGGGAGCCAAATTAGGAACTAAAGGCCTCAAGTTTCCAGAAAGCCTGACACTCTCTGCGTCAAATGGGACTTAAAATACCTGCCTGCAAAAAGTGTTTGCATCCAAGTGCTTTGACAAATTACCAAGGCTGTTAAATGCACCTTTAAACACAGCCAGATGGGTCTTCTTCCTCTTCATAAACTTACAGAACATTCCCATTTCTAGTCACTACACTGAAGCACCTGTGAAGCCTGGCAGCATCCACAGTTTTGGCTCCTCCTCACCGCTTTTGTTCCTTGATTAAAGTGTTAGAATAGGGGGCACATTCACCAAGATAAGCAATCCAAAGCTCAATCTTACCAGCTCCTTTCCTGTAGGTTTCCTTTAGTGTTTTGCCCTGACATTTCACCTCGTGATACATGACAGAATTTTCTTCTTGAAGCGGGGGGCGAGCACCAGGAGCTTTGTTGGGATTCAGGTAGCTGTAGATTTTGGATTGACCAATAAACGCATTCTCCTAAAACAGACCCATACCAAAAAATCGGTTCAGCACAGAGATTCTGGGAACCTCAAGCTGGCAGCCACAACAATCTGCAGCAACCAGGGCTGACAAAAGATTGTGCTGATACAAATTACAGTGTTTGAAGCATCACCCTCACTAAGGTCCTGATTTCTAAGTGAAAACGTAACAATGCTGAGCACTCTGAGAACTTAACTAATGCAAGCTCTCAGTCCCGGAGAGCTTTCATATAAAATGTGGCAGGATGGGGTAGTCATAGCTAACTCCAGCCTCCACCCTTGTGCTTCACAGTTTGAACTTTGGTGCTAAAAAAATCCCCCAAGCCTGAGCTTCTGAGGAGGAAGGCGGCCTCAAAGAGCACAAGCCAAAAAAAATATGAATAACGCAGCAAAAATTGTCCAGGCCCAGTACAGAGCTCTCACAGCCAGAGAAGTATGAGCTACCCAGCTACTCTCAGGAGATGTCAAACGTTGCTGCAGCAAATTATATGCTCAACTGAGCAGCACAGGAATCACTTTTACAGCTTACCTTGAGTGTCACCTCTCAGCAAAGCATGGGAGATAAACAGTGCTATCTTTTTATCCATTGTATGATAGAAAAATTAGGTGTAAAAGTTGCTTATGGCAAAAAAAGCCCATTAAAAAGCCCATGCAAAGCCCAAACAGGAAAATGGCAAAACCCTCTGGCGTGGCCAGACACCACAGAGCCTGGGGTTTGTTTGCTGGCTCAGGATCCAAGATGCCAACAGTGAGCAGTGTCAAATTTAGCAAAGATTAGTGGAGTCCTGTCACCTTTGCTTTTACAGTCTCCTGCCACCTGGCTATGTTTGCCTGTGCAGGGTATGCCAGGCACAGGGATTCCAACCATGAAATCTCAGTGTCTGGACAAACAGATGCAACTTGGGCAGAATGAGTTTTTCTTGGCTATAGTTTGACTCAACTAAAAGCAATTTGCAGACATTGCAAGCCAGTTAAAACAGAAAAAAAATGCACCCATTTTTTTAGAGAAGCAAGGAACAAAGGGTCCCAGTAGTTAAAAAAAGATAGCTCAAATATAGCTGACTAAACAAATACCTCAGTATTTCAGTCATAGACAGTGAAAAAGTAAACAAAGTACACAATAGAATAGATAGGAGAATTTTAATAATTAACGTCGTCACGAATAACAAACTTCCTATGTACATAATTCACACAGAATCAGACCAGTTAAAGGCTTAAGTCTTAGTCCACAAATAAACTTTACTAAAGATTGAGATTACGATGGAACAGCCTGAGAAAAAGCAAATCAGATGGACACTCCCTGACCTCCAATATTACTGAAAAGCCTATGAAAGACAAAACTTGCTTATTAAAACCCTGGGGCTTCAAAGCACGAAATACTACGAAAACACTTCGTTTTAACAACTGCAAGCAACGAACCTTGAGCTTCAAAGTCTTCAAGATTTAGTAAAAAGTTTAAATATGGGCATTTTGGGAGAAAGCCCAAAACAGTGAACTGCAGTCCACCTGCCTGCTGAGCCTTCAAGCTTTGAATGCACCATGAACAGGAAACGAACAACTATTTTTCCAGCATAGCTTCCTCCCTTCATTCCCAGCTCCTTGCCTGCTGCGCTCTTGGCGCAACCGAGACGCCGCTGCCACGTCTTTGTCTGTGCCAGGCTTGAGACCCCGGAGAGCAGAGATTTTCTCAGCACAGCAAAACACGCGAAAGGCTGCTGAGGGGCTCCGGGGTTTGATGCGATAGCTACAGTTATTTCCATTGGGAGTTAAATGCAAAGAGAAAACCAGCCTCCGATCAGCTGCCTGTGACACAACTACAGGACGGGGAAGATGGCACGGAGGGAATGGCGAGCAGAGGGCCTGTCTGCGGTAGGGCACAGGCAAACACAGAGTCCGACTGTACTTAGAGTTAATCGATTTCTGAATGACTGCAGGGGTCTCCGAAGGCCCGAGCCCCGCGGCTCCCCGGGGCAGCCCGCACACCGGCTCGGCCGCGCCGGGGGGAAGCGGAGGGCACAGCAGACCCCCGGGAGCCGCCCGCCGCACTCCGCCCGCCCAGGCCCGGGCACTGCTTACCCCGCCGGCCCGGGGGCGGCCGGAGCCCTTCCTCTCGGCGCTCTCGGGGCTTGCCTTCTCCACGCCGCCCGCTCTGGTCTTGGGCATGTTCTTCCCTAGGAGCAACGGGGGAAGATCGGTGCCTGAGCCATGTCCGGCGCTGCTGCCCGCGGTCATCGCCCGGCCGCCGCGGCCTGCGCCATGTTTAAAGGGCTGGATGCGGCAGGGCGAGCCGCGGCGGCCCAGCCCCTTCCCGGCGAGCTGCGCACACCGCGCGGGGGAGGAGTCCCGCCGGCCCGGCTCCCCGCACCTCCCAGGAGGAGCTTCCGCGCTGCGGAGATGGCCCGCGTCGCGCGGGCCCAGCCCCGTCGGCCCCGCCGTGCCCCGGCCCCGCTCCGCTCGTGCCCGCTCCGCCCCGCGCACCTCCGGCCATGGCGGCGGCGGCGGCGGCCCCGCGCCCCGGAGCCCCCGCGCCAGGCGGCCCCGACTGTCCCCGCGGAGTCCCCGCCGCCGCCAACCGCTCCGCAGGGAGACGCCGCGTTACCCTTGGCAGCCTCATTGGTTTAACTTCCTGCCAATCATGGCTATCAGGCCTCTGATTGGCGCGAGCAGCCATGACCCGCCCCCTCCCTGTCACACCGCGGTAGCTGCGGCTCCCGGGAACAGGGTTTAAATGTGAGTTCGCTGGGCGCTGATTGGTCCGTGCCGAGAGCAAGCAGCGCTCTGATTGGCGGCCCGGCAGGGAATGCTCCTCCCGCGGCCCGGCCGCGCCTCGTGAGTGGGAGGGCGCGGCACCGGGACTGGCACCGGGACCGGCACCGGGACCGGCACCGGGACCCTCCGGGCTCCGCGGGGAGGGCCGGTGCTCCCCCCGCCCCGCCCGCTCTGCCGGTGCACCGGTACCTCCATCCTACGCTTCTCCGCACGGCACACGGCCCCCGCCACCTCGCAGCGGGGATTCGGGGGACCCCTAATCCTGGCGGGATTGTAAAACTCTGCTTTGCGAAATTAGTAGGATGCTTTATGCAATGTTTGTCTTAGATCTCCCTGGCTGAAATTTAAGTCTATTAGTTCCATCTTCCAAGCTCGCCTGGGGGCCGGTAATACTGAAGCATTACACTAAAGCATCTAAGACCTCGTGTAAATCCCCATTCCTTAACGAGGACAGCTAAAATATTACAAAGCCAAATGACATATCCATTATTATCACCAAGAGAGCTGGAACTGCCTTCAGCATCGATTCCCTGGTCAGAAGCTGCCAACGGGACTAGTACACACACTTTGAAATCAGGAAAGTACAATGGCAAAGAACAACATAGCAATGAGGCAAGAGCTCACAGAGATCAGAGGATCTGGATGGATGCCAAGTGGATTCCATCATGGAAGTCAGGAAATCGCCACACAGGACTTTGGTGCTCCATGATAAGCAGAACACTTCTATTGAGCAACCATGCATGACTCCTGTTTCTTATCTGTGTTACCCCTCCTGCAGCAAGTCCTACCTGAGTGTGCTCAGGACAGGGGGTGGTGGCACTTGTGCTGCCCCAAGTGCTATCACCATGGGGGTGGCTTCCCACCCAAGGCTTATCTGTAGCCACAGGCTGCTGCTTGTCTCTTGGGCATTCCCACAGTGACATAAACAGCCAGTGTGCTGCTTCAGCTGAAACCATCCTTTCCCTTAAGAAGAGGAAAAAACCTCTTCTCATCTTAAGCAAGACCTTGGGGCCTGGTCTGTTCCAAGCTGTCCCAGAGCAGCTGGGGGCTCACAGGACAGGAATTCAGTGTCTCAGAAGGCAGCATTCTCAGAAGGCAGCACAGCGTTCCAGTCCATCTCCTCCTCTTCTTGTGCTAGCTCTGCATTCAGGCTTTGGGGAAGACAGAACAAACCCAGCTCTGCATGGGCACTGTCATTTGTTACGTTTGGGTGTTCGATCACCAGGCACGTGAATTTTACATAAAGGCAACCAAAACACACCGGGTATTTTCCTGTAAACTCAAAGCTGCAGCCAGCTGACATCCTCCAGGCATCATGTCCATGACTATCCATGTCCATGGTGTTCTTCCATCAAGGCAGGTACTCTAAGCTCTCTGCAAAAGCATCAGAGCAGACACTGCTCTCATTTTTCCACCCCAGTTCGCACTGTACTTATCGCACAGCTGGGATGCAACTGGGAAAAAAGGATCTTCATCAAGTACCAAGATGATTTCCTTCTTGCAGTAATAGGGAACACTCTCCCTAATGTCTTGGGGAAGCTCTGGAAACGCCCTCAACTGTGGTTTTGCTCAGCCGTTGTATAGTTTGAATAATTATTTTATATATGTATATTAAACAAAGCAACCGAGATGGCATCGAAGCCGTGCGGGCCACCAGTAGAGGGCAAAGGAAACCAAGGAATTCTCTTCCCCAGAGCAACAAAGAAAACAACGTCATCCCTAACTGGCCGCTGCTCCCGGCGCGGTGGGATCACGCTGTGAATTGGCAAAACATGTTGGCTTTACCCCCTCAGCTGGCTGCGACCAAAAGCCAGAGATGAGGAGAAGTTAAAATGTTAAAGGCTCCAGCCCAAACCGGTGTGGCTGGAGCCGCCCGTCACTGTGACTCAGGACACGCACATGGACAGAGAGCGCAGCCGACTCCCGGAATCCAGAGGGAGCAGCGCGACTCCCGCTAGAACCAGCGCTAAAACCCAGTGACCTAAATATTCTCTCCCGTAGTGCCGCATGAGCAGCTCCCGGGAGCACCACGTTTTACTGCGGAAATGTGAAATTGTTTTGTGGGGGAAGGGAAGGAAGAACGAGCGAGGCGTTGATTTGCTCAGAAAGGGAAGAAAATCTTCAAGCTAAATCTCTTCGGTCTAGATGAACACTTCATGCAGTTAAAAAAAAAAATCTTATTTTATCTTTGAATTCACAGTTTCATTTTCTGTCCAATATACCAAGGAGATGCTTGTTAAATATCCCCACCTGAGAGCAAGTTCTCACACAGCACCTGTCATATATGCAATCTGCAAAATAAATGACGGCATTTACACAAATTTCTCGTTCACAAGATGAAATCCCTACAATTTGTGCTTCAGCCACTAGAAATCAAGTAAAAACAATCCCTGAGGGTAACTGCTGAGTATTACATTAAGCAATATCATTTTATAAAGTCACTGAGTAAAATGCCAGTAGGTGCTAACTGCATTTCATAGATTATAAAATAAAATTACATTCAGAATTGTATCTACCAACGATTAAAAAAAAAAACCAAATCTCTGACTAGAAGTGCAGTGAGATCCGTGGATTACATGCAAAATTCTATGGAAACAGAGTCCTGCAGACAAATGTGCGTGTGCTAAATCCACGCCGATGGAAAGCAGCATTTCCACCAGATTACTCACCTATTCCAGTCGAAGATGATCACAAACGCTGACAGGTAACTCCCTTTTCAACTCAAGACATGGAAACCCTCACTTTCATGTCATGATTGTACAGAGCTGCTGAGATTTAAAGTTCGATTCATCATGTGTGAGCTGTACTTCATGCCTTCATCTGAAGTGTGAAGAGGGCAATAATCAAGATAAAAGCTACCATTTAAATTGTTCTTCTGGTCTCTGGACACACTTCTGTCGTCTTTTTCTCCATCTGAAGCACCACTGATTAATCTGAATTACTTAAGTCAGTTTAATTAACGTTGCTTTGTCTTTAAATAGTTTAGCCTTAATCTGTCTAATCCATTATTGGTTCTATTAATCCCTGTTAAATTTGTCTAATGATAAAATAAGCAAACTTGAACAAGATTGAATGGTAGTACTGAACATTTGAAGGAATTTCATGATTGCTCACACTTCGTCTATGTCTGGTTCAATTCTGTGCGAAAGTTCTTAGAAATTTTCATGTTCTTACACAACTGGAAAAGCATTTTATTGGAAGATTGTCTCTTTTAACAAGTCTTTTCAGTCTGGGGGCCTCCAGCCGGAAAGATGTCACTAAATGTGAAGCTAGCATGCATGAGTGGTCTATGGATTTTCACTCACTTTTTACACCAGCAAGTTTCACATTAGCAGCTTGTAAAATACTGGCGAGGGAAAACTCATGTGCCAGCACATCCCCACGGGAGGCATTGCCAGGGAGGGCAGCAGGGGTGTCCCCCCGCATTCCCCTGGGGGAGCTCCTGTGCCGGAACACTGCAGAGCCGTGCCGCTGTGAGGGGGCGGAGGCGGCGGCGTCCTCAGGGCGGGGTGGCACCGGCCGCACCGGAGCCGCCAACCGCGGAGGGACGGGACGGGACCAAGGGGCCGCCTGAAGTGAGAAGCGTTCACCAGCGGCAAGACGGGCGGGGATGAGCTAAACTAACACCGTTTCCCCTCACGCCGGCAGCCCCCGGGGCCCCAGCCCCGCGCCCGGCCCTGTCCCAACGCTCCGAGGCCGCTCCCGCCAACGCCGCCTCAGGCGGGGGCGCGCGCACGGCGCCCTCCCCCAACTCCCCGTGATGCAGCGAGAAACGCGAGATCTCGCGAGAGCTCCGCCGCGCTGCCGCGTTCTCGCCGGCAGCCGCCATCTTGCGGGAGCCTCGGTCACGTGACCGCTCGCAGCCGTTCGCCTCCGCCTTCCCCTCCCCCCACCCTACCGGGAACCGGGCCCGGATCGCCAAGGCTCGACTGCGGCCGCCGCCCTGGGGCGGGGCCCGCCCGCGGGGACGTCCCTTATTCGACGGACGGTGGATACGCCGGGTTTTCTTGGAGGGGAGGGAACGGGGAACTTTCTACCTTCCCGTTGCTGAGAGCAGGGAAGAACCGAGGCGCGGCATGTCACGTGGCGGGGGCGAGCGGGGAGCGCGCGCCGGGGCCCGGCGGCGGCGGCGGTGGGAGGGGGGGGGTGGGCGCGAGACGGCGGCGGCGACGGCCACGTGACCGGGGAGCCCGCGGGCGGGGGGCGGGTCACGTGGTGCCGAGCGCGCGCCAGCGGCGGGCGGTGGCTGGCGGCGTCACGTGGGCGGGGAGCGCGCGCGCCGCGGCGGGGGGAGGGAGGCGCGGCCCGTGTCACGTGGTGCGGGCGGCCCCCGGCCCCCCCTCCCTGTGAGGGGAGGGAGGGCAAAGATGGCGGCTGTGAGTTAGAAAGCGGCGGGCGGCGGGGCCGGCGGCGGAGACTTCCAGGAGCCCGCGGGAGGATCGAGCGCGACAGAGAGTAAGTCCTGCTCTGCCCTTTCGCTTGGTGTCGCGTCTGTTTGGCCGCCTCTGGCCGCTCCCCGCGTTGCGGGGCCGCCGCGGGGGTTTCCTCCCCTCCGCTCCTCACCGGGGCCCGCGGTGGCAGCGCGGGGGTGTCGGAGGAGAGCCCGTTGTGCTGGGAGCGGCTCCGCGGCTCCCTCGGTCCCTCAGCCCCGGAAGGCTGTACGGCCGCCCCCACAGGGGTCCCGGTGGGCCGGGGGCGGCGCGGCGGGCGGGGGAGGCGCCGCCGCCGCCCCGGCGGAGCCCCGGTTGTCCCGTGAACTTCGTGCCCGGGGGCGTGCGGGGGTGGGCGGCGGGGCCCCCCGGTTCTGGGGAAATGCTTCTGTAACGGGGGCGGGCGCGGCGTTGGGTTTGGCCGCCCCCCCCGCCGCATCCCTGCGCGGGCAGAGCCCCCCGGGCCGGCCCGCGCCTTTGTGCGCTCTTTCCGCGGCTGCTGATTGTTGAGGTTTGAAACGGAGAAACCGGGCGGGGGGGATGGGGGTGTTTGATTTATGGTGCCGGAGCGGCTCCGAAAGCCGCCGTGAGACGGAGCCCTGCCGCCCTTCCCCGGGATCGCGGTGCTGTTGAAGGGATCTTTAAAGAGGTGAAGATCTGGAAACAAAAAGTCGCGCATGGGACAGGATTACGCAGCCGATTCTGGCCCAACCCGGAAGTTTATGTCGGGAACACGTGTTGGTGGGAAGGTGGCGGGGCAGGAGCCGCCGACCCCCCCCCCGTCTCTCCCTTCGCCTCCCCCGGGGGCTTTCCCTGCCCGGCCGAGCCCTCCGGGGCCCCGCTGCTCCCGGGGAGCTGAACCGCGGCGACAGACACGGCCTCAAAGTCCAGGGACTCTTAACGAGCGCACCTCAAACAGAGGTTGCTAGGGTGAGTAATAGTTTAACGTAGAAATGCCCCTACAGTCTGAAGGGGAAGAGGCCTTTTGGGTTTTTCTTCTGTTTTTTTGGTTTTTTTTAGGTTGTTTCTTTATTATTTTTAGCTGACCATGTTCCACACTGCACTTGAGAGTGTAAGTTAGAACTCTTGTACTTTCAGGCACTCTGAAGTACCTGAGGCTGGTTCCACGTGTTTGATACCTTTAAAAGATGAGGCAAATTTTGTAAATGCTTAAAAAATCCAAACCTTGAATTGATCTATTAGGTAATTCCACAGTAAGTTAAAAAAAAAATTAGTGTGATCAAACGACACAGTGTAAAGTTAGGAATTAACTCGGTGGTAGACTATTTGGCTTTAGACTACCGAGTTTGTGTCTGGATTAAAATTATTTAAAAACATACATTAATGTTTTGTAAACTACTCTCCGCCAAAATTGAAAATTTGTAGTTGATTTTGTAAAGCAAGAATTGAAATTGTGTAACAGCATGACATTTGAATTGGTATTTTGAATCTGCCTCACAGCCATGAGATGTTATATTTGTATGCAATCTTAATATTATTTAGAAATAAAACGTGGGCAGTTTGTCTTTTTGTCCAGACTACTTACTTGGTTTCAAAACTGGCTGAGAATTGCTCTAAAAGTCATTGAAGCAGGTCATGGATATAGGCAGTGGTGCTTTGAGACACACTTGGAATTGGCTCACAGGTTAAAACTAAGGATCCTGGCATTCACATGCTGCTCTTATTTCTTTGAATTTTTACTTCTTAAAAACTTTCACCAGTGGCCAAATTACCAGCTCCAGCCTTTTAGTCTGAAAGCTGATTTCATGCCAAATTATTGCATTGTTTAGTCTTCTAATATTTTCAAAACTTCTGAATTTCATATTTGCAGACTGTGTAACATGACAGCTGTAAATTTTGCAGAACAGTCATTAAAAAGCGTTGAGGCAGAGTTGAACCCCGGAGTGCCCTGGAGTGTCCCTCGTGTCCTTGAAAGCTTTGATGTTTGAGTAGTAACCAGCCTTGGGAAAATGGGAATGATTTTTCCAGGATTACAGTTAACTTATTATTTTTGTGAGAACACCTTTGTACGTGTAAATGTAAAATTAACTGCTAGTCTTGAGGTTAAGGCATGGAAGGATGGGTGAGTTCATTAATTAGGGTTTTGCTCTTTGATTGGATGGTGGCTTGGAGAGGACCAGAAGGGGTTGGGTTGGTTGAGGTTTTTTTTTACTGTTACCCAGGTTGCATTCCGGAGGCAAAAGCTGTGAGATGAGCAGAACCCACGTGGATATCCAGAGAATCCTGTTGGGTGGGATGGGGCTCAGCAGCCCTTACACCTCTGCTGTGAGAGGCTGCAAAGGGAGATGTGGAATTTTCAGGTCAATAATAACTCATGGTTTAGACAGGCAGAGAATTTGCAGGGCAAAGCTTCTTTATCTCTACAACTCCAGTATTTGTGTGATATTATAAATGGTTTTCAGTACAGTTCAGGTGACAGGTACTCCTCAAAAAGGCAGTGGGGATGAACCTTTCCAGTAAAAGAACAGAAGTTGCTGAATGCTCTTTGTGTCCCAGCCAAGCACTTGGGTGTTCCACAGAGCCCAGGTGTCTGAAGGGCTTGGGAATAGCAGTGCCTGCTTGATTGTGATGTTTGGTTTGGACCAATTTATGATACTGTACTTGATTATGGTTTTTAAATAAGCACTTTAGACATGCAGTGTTGCAATGTGTAACTCACAGACCTGAAAATCAAAAGGCTTTTCGTTGTTTGGGATTCTACCAGTATCTTTCTCAGGGGAAACAGAGCAGGTTGCTTGACATGTGTTTTAGAATCTTTTTTTTCTTTTTTTTTTTTGTTTTGTTTCTTTTGTACCAAAGCTAAAATGGAAGGAGAGAGAGAGCCAGGTTGGCATGGATACATGACATGATATTAAACATGGCATTCTGGTTTTGTATCTTTAAATCAGGAATTATTTACATAATGTGCAGTGATCACAAAACCGTCTCTTCATCAAAGTTTTAAGCTGTATTCTTCATGAGGAAAGCATCTTACAGAAATGTTTGGTGTGTTTTGGTAGCACTTCTTGAAATAGCAGCAGTTTGCTTTTTCCTAATACAAAGAAAGTAATTAAAGTATTATTACAGTTGAAATTTTATAAATACATTTTTTTTTAGTTTTATTTAATAGGCTGATTCTTGCTCAGTGACATTGGACTACCTCACTAAACATAGACAGTCTTATCTGCAAGATTCTACATGCTCAAAACAGTTCTTCGAGTGATGAAATGCTCGGGGAACAGCTTGTAATATTCACAACTTTTTAATAAGTATTTTCTTTCGGAGATTTTTGAAGATGTGGCAAACAGGTCCTTATATAGTATTGCCAAGGCTGAGCTGCAGAGCTCGATAAAGTCACTTTCACTTGTGTTAACTGAGGAGCCTCCTACCTTGCAAGATTATGGAGCTGGTTCAGCCTGATAATGTTTTAAGCTTAACCAGCATGTGCTACAGAAAACAAACCAAGTTATCACAATGCAGCTTCTCCTGTGTTTTTTTTTCTCCCTCATTTACTTTCCTTGCTAAATTAAAATGAGGAGGGTGGGCAGCATTGGTGCTTGGAAATTGCACAAAGCCTAAAATTGGTGCTAAGTATTCAGTGACTTCTAATGTAAAAATTCTAGAAGTTCAGAATTCCTTTTGTTTCAAACAATGCAGCTTTGTTCCTACTGTACAGAAACAAAATAAGTGAAACTAGTCAAACTTTCATTGTCCAAACTGACAGACAAACAATTGCTGTTGTTTTACTGATCTTTTTGCTGGATTGTGAGCAACCGTGAATTTTTAAGACTTAAAATTTGGAGTATCAGGGGAGAGGTGCAGCTAGGGGATTTCTTACATTAAAACAGCCCCACTGGAAAGGGATGCTTCTAAACTGGAGATATTTATTCTGAAATTATAGGAATTGCTTTTGTAGTTTCTATCACCAGTCATCTACTGAAGACTTTGAAATAAGCAACTAAAGCATTACTGCTATGAAATGTTTTGTTTTCTGAACTCTGAAACTTTGAAGATATCAGCCATCATGTTTTTAAAGGTTAAACATGTCGAGGTCAGTGGCATGGTGGATATGTTAAACTGGACTTAAAACAGATGTGATGGGTTGTGTCACCGTTGTGGGGTGGCCTGGGGAGAGATGTCTTTTTGTGGTGTTGGTGTGGTTTTTTCTTCTAGCTTTGGTTTAGCTTTGAGTCTCAACTTCATAGAAAGCCTTTCTTATATTGTGAGAGCAGACTAGAAGTTCTTGAGTCTTTTCATTTTCTCTTAAGTGAAAAGCCCCAAGCTTCTGCCTTTTTGTGCCTCTATTCAGTCCAGTCCCTTAACTCTCAACCAAGTTTTAGTTGTATCTTTGTTTAGCAGTGGGGTGATCACAGCTCCATACAGATAAAGAATGACTTAACTGATGATTTTTTCCATTGTACATTTAGACATTTTTGTTTATATGTCCTTTGAGCAAAGGTGGTGTTTATGCCTCTTTCCCAAATGGGTACTGTGAAATTATGATTTTTAAAGTGGTTTGGAGCTGTTTTGATGGGGTGACTTATATTAATTCCCCCTCTGTAGAGAAGGGATTTTTTTTTTTGTAGAGAAATTCATCTTCAGTAGCTACTCTCAAGTTCTGAACACCAAAAGTACTGATAAGCAAAAAATTTCATCTGCAAACTTAAACTTTCCTCCCCTCACCTGGTTCTAGTTAGTAAATAATGCTGCAAGCTTCTAAACTTGGATGTGATGGTTACTGCTAAGATGAAAACTAAGGGTTTATCCTACCTAATTAATGTGTATATTTATATATATATAGTCCCCTTTATTGAGAGAAGAGGCACATTCTTTCTGGGATGAGATGTGAAACTAAAAGTCAGTTCTTACCACTTTTGTTGACCCATTCAGGGATCTGGGTGACAGGCTGGTGGGTGGTGACATGCTTTCATGGTGCTGCCATGTCAATTAAATCTGCTAGATGAATTAATACTTGTTAATATTTTCTGTACCTCACAGCAGCAAACCAGGCCATTCTGCCAATTTATTTGGTAATCTCAAATTCATTTCAGAAAAAAAAAATCTGGTTCTGACAAGCAAGTGGTGTTTGATGGGGCTGTGTGTGGTCAGTAGCAATCCCACCAATTGTTTGTTACTTTGATATTGTTTGGAGCAACTTTAAGTCTTTGATACCTTAAAATCTCCCCTTTGTCCCGGTACCTTGCATTTGTGGTGCCACCATCTCTGTATGAATCCACAACCAAGAGATTTCTCCCTGCTATTGCACAGACTAAAACTGGGAAGAGTAAGAACTGAGTGCCTGGGGCTTAGCTTATTACAAGAATTACCTGTTCTGCTAAATGTGCTGAGGAATATGTGTGACCAGCCAGCTGGATGTGACTGAGTTGTGCACGTAGAAGGGATAAGCAAGGCAATGCTGTTTTGGAGTCTTGTGAATGAGCATCTAAAATGCCAGCAAATAATTTTGTTCTCTTACCTACTTTAGAGTAGGTGTTTGGCTTCATTGAGTTTCGTTGTTTTGTTCCCAGTGGGTGTTAAGGGGTGTGGAGGGTAAGTGAAATTAAGATCTGCTTGAGATGTATTTTAGACTGTATAAGCAACAGTTAAAGTTCTGAGAAATCATTTAATTTTTATCTTAATACTAGGGCAGATGGGTTTCCTTCTTAAGCAAGTGAAATGTGTTATCTTCTCTCTTCATCTTTAAATATGGAGTATTTGGCTTTTTAATAAGTTTTTATGCTGTCTAGAATAGCTTTTTGAAATTAGTTTTGCTTGTCCTACACATAAAGGAGTCTGTGACCTGATGTTAGTGTCCTATTTAATAAGCAGTTACATACTATAATAGTGGCACATTTGTTCTCTCCACTATGCAAAACAAAATTTCTCCAGTGAATGAATGTAACCTAATGTAAGGACGAGCAAGAAATTAAAGCTTTCCTTAAAAGTTCTTTATCACTAACTTGTTACAAGATAAAGTAAATGAGTTTTAATTGTGCTTCCCCTGTGCAGTTGTTTCACTGACAAAGATGGATCATTAGCATAACATGGTTTCACCATTTCTGCCCTTGGTATTTCTTGTAATGCTTGAAAATGTGGTGCCTCAAAGACTGGAAAAGGTGTCTTAAGTTTATGGGTATGATAGCATTTTGTGTAATAATCTGTTTAATTCTCCCTGCTGTATATTGGAAGGCCTATAAATTAACAAAAGAACCCGAGCAAATCTAGAAAGTGAAACTTTGGGCACTGTGAATGCCCTTAAATCCAGGAAATGGAGTTGTGTGGGGGCAAAAAATAAATCAGAATTAAATGTACTTGTATTTACAGTTTCATTTCTTTTTTTTTTTTTTCAGAGATGGTGGAGCCAGGACAAGATCTGTTGCTTGCTGCTTTGAGTGAGAGTGGAATCAGTCCAAATGATCTCTTTGATATTGACTCTCCAGATGTGGTTCTTGCAAATCCAGCACCAACTCCAGCTGTTCAGCAGGTTAAAACAAGAACTTAGGGGTTTCTTAGAGCTTGGGTTTGCTGTGATGGGGGGGTTAAAGGGGGTGATGTCCACAGTAAATGGTTGAAGCATGTGGAGTTTGAAGTTTATTGCTTCATAGCACTGAGATTGGAAAATAATTTGTGAATTAATTTCAAGCTTCTGTACAAAAAAGCGATCTGAAACACTTGAGGTCAGTACAAATAGAAATATGCTTAATTCTGAATATGGGGACTAAATGACATGGGGACAGAATGTCAGGTATCCATGGAGAGCTCTCATATCGGTGGGGACTAGCTGCTCTACAATGAAATGCATAAAAATGTAATGAAAAATACCATGTTTAAGCTCTGTGATGGCCTTCACTCTGGCAGAGTGTAGCCACTTGAGGCACAGACTGGGAACAAAAGCCCTAAGGTTTTATTCCTGCTGACTTGTTTGCTTTCTTCCCTGTGCAGTCAGTACCACTTAGTGCATTAGAACTGGGCCTGGAGACTGAGGCTGCAGCTGCTGTGAAACAAGAACCTGAGACTGTGTCTACTCCAGCCTTATTAAATGTTCGGGTAAGGGCTGGTGCTCCAGGGTTTAGATGGGGAGGGGGCTTAACTTGGGCTGGGCACCAGGTGCCCACTAAGCTGCTTTATCACTCCACCTCAGTTGCACAAAGGCTGAAAAATGATGCTGAAAGGCTCATGGGTTGAGATAAGGACAGGGAGATCAGCAATTTGTCATGGGCAAACCAGAGTCAACTCAAGGAAATTAATTCATTGCCAGTTAACAATGGAAAAGGAAAATGAGAAATAAGAACAAATCTAAAAATACCTTCTCCCCACTCCTTGCTTTGTCCTGGGCTCAACTTCACTCCTGGTATCCATGGTCCTCCAAGGGCTGCGGGGGGAGTCTCTGCTCCAGCACCTGGGGCACCTTCTCCCCTTCCTTCACTGACCTTGGTGTCTGCAGGGTTTTCTCACACACTGTCACTCCTCCGTCCCAGCTGCTGATTGTGTAGCAGTTTTTGCCTGTTGTTAAACAAATACCTTCTCACAGGCACTGCCAGTGGCACTGACTGGCTGAGCCTTGGCCACTGGTGGGTCTGTCTTGCAGTGGGTTGGACTGGCTTTATCAGATATGAGGGAAACTGTGGTTGTATCTTGTACCTGGGGGATGAATTTTTCATTTTATTTTTTTATTTCCTTTTCCTTACCTTAAAATAAAAACTAAAACTAACCTTCTGAAATATGTACAGTGTATTGAGAGATACTTTTTGCTCAGATTACTGCAGCACAAGATAATTACTCTGGTATCTTCAGCATGTTACTTCACGACATTTCTTACTCAAAGTGTCTTCTAGAAACTGGCTTGCTAAATAAAGTCTCATAAAGTTTTCTCTTTCTATTTGACTATTTTCTGAAAATTTCCCCACTTTTGTTGCCAGCAACCACCATCCACCACAACCTTCGTGCTGAATCAAATCAATCAGCTTCCAACTCTGGGGACGACAATAGTGGTGACAAAAACGACGCCTGTCACGACCTCGAGGCAGACGATCACTGTAGCAAAGATCATCCAGACCAGCACAACCACTCGGCCCTCGGTGGCAGCACCAGCAGTTCGCAATGCCTTGACCACTGCACCTTCCAAGGACCAGATTCAGCTGAAAGATCTGCTCAAGAACAATAGTCTTAATGAACTCATGAAATTGAAGCCACCTCCTAATATTGCCCAACCAGTAGCAACAGCAGCAAGTGAGTTTTCTTTCTTTGTAATTACAATATTTTAGATAAATAGCGAAATAACGATCTTTGCACATCATGGATTTTCATTGATTAGTAGAACATCCTGGTAAAATGAAATGGTTCAGGAAATCTGATAAATTTCATTCTAGCTGTAGAGGTGTTAAAATTCAGGGTGAAGTAGTATGAAATAAGAGTTAGGAAAATTAACTTATTGACTTACTGCATGGAATGAGGAAAATGACAGATTGCAGAAAATTGGTAAAATTAATTTGTGAACATGACTGAAGTCTATTAGCTATGTTACTGAAGTCTCCACCAGTTCTTGTTCTAGTGTGTACTTGGAACTACAGCAAACTAGTACTTTTTTCTATTTAGCATCTTCCAAATGAGATTTGTGGCACATAAGGTGTTTGTGTGAAGTGTCTCCTGCAAAAGGAAAAATCTGTCCCTTTGTTTCATTGGAGACATCAGATCTATTGTTTAAGAAATTGAGTCCTAAAAATTTGCTCTTTTTTTCATGTTACTTCTGAAATGTTGCTGTAACTTAAATGCCCCAAGGGCTTTGTTAGCACACTTCAAATCTTCATTTTGTGATTCCTTCCGTAATACTTTCTTATATTATCTTCTTTTTTATTTTTAACGTGTGGTCAACTTGTATAAGGAAAAAGCTGCATGTGTGTGAAACTCTTTAACTCTTTCAAGTTGTTCTGATTTTAGCATGAGATTAAGATCAGACTAGTTCAGTTTGAAAATATCTTTCTTCCTGCTTCTTTCTGGATGATAAACAGGCATTTTCTGGCTTTCTGTGACTTCCATTGTCTCTGAAACAAGCTTTGCTGATTTTATAGGTGTGGTTGGCATAACCTATTTTTCTGTATGCAGAGAGAGAGAGAGTGGTGCAGGAGCTGTCTGTTAGAACTGAAACAAACAGCAGAATGTCCCTCTTTGTGTCATTGCTTTCTCTTAGGAAGTGGCTGCCAAATCCCAAGTTGGGACATGAACTGAAGCTGGGGCAGGGAGTAAAGGAAGTGAGGAAGAGGAAGGGAGAAAGCAGAAGGGGATAAGTGAGTCCTATTAAACCAAGTGAACTCAGAAGCACAGAATAGGTGACATCAACACACAGGAACTGTTAGAGTGGCACAGCTGTAGAAAACAGTTGAATCTGTAGCTTCTGTGTAAAGAGAAAAGAAGACCTGCAGCTTCTAGAACTGCATTCCTAATCTTATTTGTGTTCCTGTGTCTCCGGATTTTTCGTCGTGTTTATTTTAAAAAATGACGAATACTTGTAGAAAAGAGAAGCTCTTGAAAGGAAAATGGTATTTTCATATAATTCAGGCAGCAGGAGTTCCAGATGGGAAAATATTAAGAAGTTAAATTATGCAGTGTCTTTGAGGAAAACATTTATTTGTGCAAGTGCCCTAATTGTTTTTAGGGGCAATTATGCTAAGTTTATTACATGCATTGGTATGATGGAAGTTTGACAGCTGCTTTCAATATTTTGCATCCATCCTTATGCAAATTATTTTAGTTGTGTATTGAGCTCTATTCCTATTCCTTGCAAATGTGACTGAAGACAAAGGTTAGTAAATGGCCTTCTTAAAGGACCCTGTTACAAATTTGTGTTCTTGAAGCATCATTGTGCTCCTAGATACTTTAAACTTCCAGCTCATTAATAGTGCAGCACGTTAATCTGAGTTGATGTTTGGAGGGAATTCTGTAAACCACAGCTTTTCTTTTGCAGCTGACCTAAGCAATGGTGCAGTGAAGAAGGAGGCTTCCACAAAAGAGGTAGCAAGAATATGGATAAATGACATTAAAATGAGAAGTTTTTCACCTACTGTGGTAAGTGGTACAAATTATTCATTTGCCAAACCAATGTGTTGCTGGCCATTAACAGTTGTGGCCAGTTTCAGGAGTTACTCATACTTGTCTTGTATGTGGTGGAACTGTCAAGTGCATCTGTTTGTTCAAAAGGTCATTTGCTCCACAAGATGAAACTTGGTTAGATGAGTGAAGTTAACAGCTGTGCAGAGCAGGCTTAGATAGTAAATGACAATTTCGAGAAATTACTGTCCTTAGCAGAAGCTGGTGTGGGCCAAGAAGGGTGTGGCTCTGATTAAAGGTGATAAGCATAGCATTTCCTCTGAGTTCAAACATTTTCTTTTAAAATCAGTAGCAATGAGGAAACTGAGAGACTTCCCCCTAGCAAGGCTGTCCTTCTGGGCAGTTGAATTGAAGATGTAAATTGAGTATCATTCAATTTTCTGAGTGTAATAAAATTACATTCTGATGCTGTAAACGCTTGAGTTTTGGCATCTACATTGATAGCTCAGATGTTTGGGAAGAGCTGTGCTCAGTGACTGCCCTACAGAAGGAGTTTTTCAGATCACTTCTTTTGTATTAAACATCAGTAGTCATGGAAGAGGTTTGGTTTTTCATCTGTTAAGTGCTTTACAAATATTTATATATTTCCATTGGTTAGAGTCACAGTAAATGGGTAATACTGGACAGAACTGACTATTTAACCATAAAGTTGTGAAATGGTGTCATGAATGTGGAACTGCAGGAGACTCCAGGGGAGTACTTGAACATTAAGGCTGTCATGTTTTCAAGGCAATTTTCTTTAAGTCATGGTCTGGTTTTAATAGGAATTTCTTTTTAATTCTGTTTATGTGAGTTTGGAGTACTTGATCTCCTTGCAAGAAAGAGGAAGGTTCCTGTCTTTTGTGTCTTTAGAGGGCTGTTCAGAGTGTAAGAAATCTACATTTGTGTGTAGTTTCCCCAGCGATTCACTGTTTTCTCCCCTACACGTGTTAAAAAATTGAAGTGCAAGTTTGTCCTCATTTCCTTTCTCACGTTAATTTCCAGAAGATGGAATATTAACAATGTGCTGTTTGGCTAACACGGGTGTTTCTCTATTCTAGAAAGTGCCAGCAGTAAAAGAAGAGGAGGAACCTGAGGAAGAAGATGAAGAAGAAATGGGCCATGCAGAGACCTACGCTGAATATATGCCAATAAAATGTATGACCTGATCTTTTGTTACATCAAAAGGCTGAATGCTTTGAGAGTTAATTTATTTACTCTTGTGTAATTACTAACACAGAAAATAGATCCTGCCTGAAGTTAACAGGAACCTGAATATATTGTGGGTTTTCCTGGGAAATTTACCTTTTCTAGTGCTTAGATTTGGAAGATAAGTGGATTTTTAAACAGAAGAGGAATTTTTCATTGTATCATTGAGCAGTATTTGTTTCACAGATGTGACTGATGAGCCAAAATCAGGCTTTTTTTTTTAACCTCTGTTAGGATGCCTTGTGCCTCAGCAGAGGAAATTTTATAAAGGAAGTCAGTGCTCACTGCTACACTTAGGAATCTAGTTTGAGGCTTTTGGTGTGAAATCACCCTAAGTACATTCTTCCTGCATTGTTCCTGGCTGACTACTTAGAACTGGCTCTTGGTTTTCTTTTGAATGAATCTTTTACTGCTGTTCATTGCCATCTCCCCTTTTTTCTCTTTTGTTTGTTGTACCCATTGACAACAAGCTGTTATCTTGTTTGCTAAATACAGTGACCTGCTGTAAAAGCAAGGCAAAAATTCTGCAGGGAGTTTGTAGCTAAATGGTTAATTTTTATTGTTACTGATGAGATCTGTCAGCAATTAAACCATGTCTGTTCTAAATCTTTTCTCCTCTCATTCTGCTTAAAAATGGCACTATATAAATAGTGAGAAGAATGTTGCTTTTGTGATTCTGGCATCCTGAGGCTGCTTCTGGCCTTTTTGGGAAGACAAGGTTCAGACTAGTTTTTCTCAAACAAGTCAAGTACACAAGTACTTTAATATTCTGTAAAGTGAATTTTATCTAATCTCATAAAAATTATGGGAAAGTGGTGAGAAGAGAAGGCTAAGATTGCAGTTAGAAATGCAGATTAATGTGTTCCTTTATATGTAATGCAGATTAACACTTGGCAGATTGTTGCAATGAAACATGTTCATTGTTGATTTCAGCCTATGCAATCACAATTTTAAGTTGTTTGGGTAAATACAATAACTTTCACTGCAGCAACAGAACTCTGTATTTTGTTTTCATCTGATGCCTTCCTTCCCCTTCTTTATCCACCAGTAAAAATTGGTCTACGTCATCCTGACCCAGTAGTGGAAACCAGCTCGTTATCCAGTGTGACTCCTCCTGATGTGTGGTACCAGACATCAATATCAGAGGAAACAATTGACAGTGGCTGGTTGTCAGCTTTGCAGCTCGAAGCAATCACTTATGCAGCCCAGGTATGCCAGACATTAGCACAGCTTAAAAACTAACAGAGAATTTAAGAAGAAAAACTACAATCTGACAAGTGCAGCTATGTCAGTTTTACAAGGAGATAAAATAATAAGAGCTTAAAGGTTTGAGTTGCATTAGATGATGGCAGGTGAGCTTCAGCTCAGATAAATGAGGTAATACACCTAGGAAAACTTCCTCTAAACCACTTCCTCAGTGCTGATCTCTTAACTGTCTTAGAACATTTTAGTCATTTCTATTTCTTTGAAAAAAATTAATGGCTGCAGTAGCAGCAGGCTGAGAAATCCAACCCTGTTTGACATCCTTGGGAAGGGAATAGAGAACAGGACTGGGTGTTATTTTGCTGCTGGGTTGAACTTCAGTGTTCCCACCCCAGATGTGTGTGCAGTGGTCTGCATGCTGGGGAGGGAGGCAGTGGAGTAAGAGCACAACTGAAATGGTCACAGGAAAAGAGTGACACAGGTGGGACACCTGGGGCTGGAGAGGAGAGAAAGGAAAGGGAATGAAATCAGGGTTAAGATAATCAAGGAGTGAGTGATATCAAACAAAACCAAGAGCAAAGCAGAGCTTGGTGACACTGACAGGAGATTGGTTTAGAATGGGTAGGTTCAGAATACTGCATTCCACAGGCTGTGTATGTCTGGGTCTTGCTGCTCCAAAAGTTGTACAGGTGCTTATCAGTGAGTTAGGAAAAGGCACAAAATATTGGCCAGATGTTTAGAGCAGTTCTGGATGCTGAGGGAAGAAAAGGGAGAATGGATCACACAATGCAGTTAGGGTGCTGTGCTCTCTCTAAATAAAATCCCCTCTTCCTGCTTCCAGGAGTTTGCTTGGACCACTGGTCTCCTCCAATAGGATGTTTCTTATGTTTGCTCTTTTCTGACAATCCCCTGTGATGTGTTCTGGAGAATGGGTACAAGTTTTTTGTTCTTTCTCCTACAGCAACATGAAACATTCCTGCCCAATGGAGACAGAGCTGGATTCTTGATAGGTGATGGTGCTGGTGTAGGAAAAGGAAGGACCATAGCTGGAATAATCTATGAAAATTACTTGTTAGGCAGAAAAAGAGCAGTCTGGTAAGTGTGTCAGGATTTGTTAGAGCAGACACTCCAGTGACTCTATGACTTAAATTCCGGGTCATCTGTCTTCTGACAAATATTCTAACAACTGCCTTTGGACTTGCTGTAACTTACAGAATGTGCTTTGTTTTGTATCTTCAGGTTTAGCGTGTCAAATGATCTGAAATACGATGCTGAAAGAGATTTGAGAGATATTGGAGCAAAAAACATATTGGTGCATTCATTAAACAAGGTGTGGAAACTTTTTACTATGTACAATTGAGACAAACCTTTAGGTACGCTTGTGTGACGAGTTGTGCATGTTGACTGTTTTGAGAGCAAGAATGCACTAATTTCAATAAATTTGCTGTCTAGGTCTTGTTTGACAAGCTTAAATCTTACAAAGAACCACACAGAGCTTTAAGTTAATCATGTAAATAGGCCCCTTGTAGGATTAAGTCAGCATGTGTGCTTTTTTTAAAAAAAATTACACTTTGAGCCACTACTGCCACTATTAGTATTTTCTAGAAGTTTAAATATTCTTTACATTTTGCGTTTGAATTTTTTCTTTTCCATTTCTCAGTGCACATTTTATATGTAATGCATTTTGTGTAATACTTGAATAATAGACTTGCTCAGTAATTTATTAAGTCAGCAGTCGTGTGTGCAGTCACTTTTGGAGACATTACCTCTGCTTTGGATTAGCTGCTTAAACTGTAAAATGTAATTACTGGTTGAATTCACTGAACTTAAAAGTTTGGTTTAAGTTGATACTTTTGCTTTGTGAATTCTTAATTTCTAAAGTAAGGCTTTAGAAGCAATCATTTATGGTAGCAGCTGTAAATCACACTTGAGGTGTTGGCTCTTAAAGGGATACATAGAAATTAAAATCTCAACTGTATTTAAACTAAGGAAACCATGTAGCTAAGGAATGTGGCTGCTAAGCTTTGGAAGCCTCAGATTTATTCTTTGTTAAGTCTATGTTTAAGTAAAGCACTATATAACCTCTTAATATTGCCATCAGCTGTGCCCTGATCATGGTGTGGGCTCATGGGTGGCTCCAAGTGTTCACACCTTTGAGGTGAAGACCTCCAGCATCCCTTAATCATCTGGTAGGTGGGATTGAGGAGGGGTCTCTCTTGATTAACTTCTGTAATTTTTATTTATTGCAGTTCAAGTATGGGAAGATTTCTTCCAAGCATAATGGCAGTGTGAAGAAAGGTGTCATCTTTGCTACCTACTCTTCTCTTATTGGGGAGAGTCAGTCTGGTGGTAAATACAAAACCCGATTAAAGCAGCTCCTTCACTGGTGTGGTGAAGACTTTGATGGAGTTGTATCCTTTTTCTGGAGTTCATTTGATTATAACCAAATTGCTATTTAAACTTGTATCTTTAAAGACTTTTAAGTACTCTTTATTTGTAATGGTAATCAGTTGTGTGCATGCTCTGACATTACACTTGCAGTTGTACAAACTTTGTGCCAGACATATTACCATCAACTTGTTGCCACACAACTTTGATACAAGAGCAAGGTTTCTGATTTTTTTTTCTATATTAAACCTATAAAACTAAACTATTATCCTTAAGAACCTTAAGTTTACACTGATATTTTTTACAGACTTACTTTAATATATATTTAATATATTTGGAGTATTGCCAGCATTTTCAAGAACTCAAGTGTTGGCAATTTTGTTTTTAAATACTTACTAAATATTTTTCCAAGGTTTTTAGTTAAAATTACTAGTGTCTCGAGTTTTACAATTTCCACCTGGCCCCTATTGTAAGTAGTAGATTTTTTTGCCTTCTGTTCTAGCTCCTCATTCTATACATGAGTGGGACAAAGCTTTTCCTTAATTATGGTTCAGATCGTATTTGATGAGTGTCATAAAGCAAAGAATCTGTGTCCTGTTGGTTCATCAAAACCAACAAAAACAGGTCTGGCTGTATTGGAACTTCAAAATAAACTTCCAAAAGCCAGGGTTGTTTATGCCAGTGCCACAGGTATGTACTGCTGGGTTTGTATTAAGTGTTTCTGGATAGTTTTGCTGGCACTGGTACAGATTTATGTTTCTCTTTTTAGGTGCATCTGAGCCAAGAAACATGGCATACATGAACCGTCTTGGAATATGGGGAGAAGGAACTCCATTTAGGGAATTCAGTGATTTTATTCAGGCTGTTGAAAGAAGGTAAAATTTCAAAGACCTACAACAAGAGTGCACAAGGTTGTGGCTCACTGTGCTCTCCAGTTCCTTGTCTTCACACTAGTCCTTTGCAAACATGTCCTGTCACACTAAGAACTCTGACTTCTAAATCTAGCAGAAACATAATTTATCATAAGTGGTGAAAAATAAGACGTTGCCTTTGTTCACAGAAAATTTTGAGAGCTTTAAAAGCTTTCTGGGAAAAGAGGCCTCTCAAAAATGTGGGTGTTAGGAAAGCAAAATACTTTGCTGCTCCCCATGAAAACACCCTGTATTATAGTGAGTATACTCAGTGTAGTTAATGGCTCACTATTTGTAGAAGGCCTCTAATGTTTATGCATTCATCTTAGGCAATTTAACAGGAGGAAATCTTGTGCTTCCTGGCATAAGAACCCAGTTCAGGGAAATTCTTTGTGCTGTTACAAGGTACTTGGTGTTTCAGAACATACTAATAATACTAAATGTGAGGGGTCAGTAGAAAACGCTGCTGCTGCGTTCTGTGGTGGGTGAGCATCTTGCTTTGCCTATTCAAAAAAGAATTTTGAACACTTCAAAATGCCACAATAGGGCTTAGGATGCATCTTGTTTACCATCTACATGATGTGTGTTTTTTCTGGGCTCTGCAAGTGTAGCCTCACTTCATTACTGAGTGCATATCAAATAAGCAATAATGAAGTTAGAGCTGTTCTGCAGGTGACTTCTGTGCTCTCAAGGTGTGTTGCTGTTGAAGAGAACTGAAGTTATTTAGTAATTAAATAATTGTCATATCAGCATAAATCTGAGTAACTTAGAATGGTATGTATTATTTTAAATCATCAGCAGTTTACAAAATTTGAATGCAAGAATTAGCTAATATTTGGACGAACTTTTATTATCCAGTTACAATTTATAATTCTAGGTCATTTGGGAAAAAAGTAACTGAGTTTTAAGTAGCCTCTTGGGACACACTTAATACTTACAAGGCAGAGATACAGTTTTATGTAAAGACAAAATTTCAAATTGTTTTGAAAACATATTGCTTCACATTTGTAAGCTGTTTTTCTCTAAAGTACTTGGGGTTGTGTTTTGAGGCGTTTTTTAACAAATCCTTTCTCTTGAAAATTCTAACATGGACTTAAATTGTTCCTTTATTTTAGAGGTGTTGGTGCCATGGAAATAGTTGCTATGGATATGAAGCTGAGAGGAATGTACATAGCCAGACAGTTGAGTTTTTCAGGTGTAACTTTCAAAATCGACGAAGTTCTGCTCTCACAGGAATACGTTAAAATGTACAATAAATCTGTGAAACTGGTAAGAACCCCTTGTTAAATTTGCTTTCTCTCTTGAGTTCTGAGAGGTTGAAGCTGGTTGAAATTTGAATGCTCCTTTTCATGTTTAGTGGGTCAGTGCTCGAGAGAGGTTTCAGCAGGCGGCCGATCTCATCGATGCAGAGCAACGCATGAAAAAGTCCATGTGGGGTCAGTTCTGGTCAGCTCACCAGAGGTTTTTCAAGTACCTTTGCATAGCCTCAAAGGTGAAGAGGGTGGTGCAGCTGGCTCGGGAAGAAATCAAGAATGGCAAAGTAAGTTGATCAAGACTTATTTTTAAACATTTGTCTTAAATGTAAAGCTGTTAGATGAATTATTTTTATATATGGTACAAATATTTTCAGCCGTAGTAGGAGTGTGCTTTTGTACTTCCTGGTATCTAATGAGCAGAAATGCAGGCAACATAAACTTAAAGCTCAGTCACAGTGACAGTGCCTGGTATTCCTTTGTCCTTCAGTGCGTTGTCATTGGCCTGCAGTCGACAGGAGAAGCAAGAACATTGGAAGCTCTGGAGGAAGGTGGTGGGGAACTGAATGACTTTGTTTCTACAGCAAAGTAAGGCTGAATTTTAAAACTGTTCTTTACAAAACTAACCTTCATCCAGCTTAGTGTGTGTGTGTAGTCATCTGTCCTTCTGTGTGTCAAATGTGTCAGTGCAGGCTGGGAATCCTTTAGTACTGATGTTCTTTACTGAAGCTGCCTGTGCCTAAAATCTGGCAGCACTGGTTAGCTCCTGGTTCTCCTGGCATTCCAAACTGATGTTTTCAGGTGTGAAGAGCTTGGACTGTTCCCCTTAAACTGGGAGGATGGGGAGGCCTGGCAGGTGTGTGCTGCATTTATACCAGAGCACGTTACAGACCATAACTTCCCTCTTTGATCAGATGGACTAGAGCCAATCCCAAAGCTGCCTTGCTGAAGATCTTAATTTATTAACTTAATCTTTTACGTAAATTGAGCAATAAAAAATGGCAGTAGCAACGCCACTTGTTACCAAAAACAAATTTAACAAGTTGTAACAGTGCTGTAAAAGAAATGTCTCCTACTTCTTAGAAGGTGACAAATACAGTAATGTGGGTGATAACAGAGAGTGCCCAACTGCACTCACAAGAAGTCATTCTTCACAGAAGTCAAACAAGCTGCTAAATGTTACAGGTTTGTGCTTTAAATAAATGCAAATTCCACTAAGCAACCCTTTTTTTTCTTAAACAGAGGAGTATTCCAGTCTCTTATTGAAAAGCACTTTCCAGCTCCTGACAGGAAGAAGCTGTTTAGCTTGTTGGGAATTGACCTGACTGCTCAAAGTAATAACAATTCACCCCGAGACAGCCCTTGCAAGGAGAACAAAGTGAAGAAACGAAAAGGTAATGCTTAGGTTCCTACACTAATACCACAGTGAAAATGGCAACTTCAGAGCTGCCTGAGAGTGAACTTTGTGGGGGGAAAAATGGGAATATCTGTACAGTCATCCATGAAAGAGATTATATTGCTTCAGCAGCAATATAACACCTACTAATGGCAATGTCTAACACCAGCCTTAAGAGAGCTGCAATACAACCTGTAAATTTTAGTTAATTTCGCTCAAAATTGGGTTGATGTGCTATAGAAGCAAATCCCAAAATGCTTTGCCTCTGTCAGACCACTTCCTGATACAGTCACTCAAGTAACTTTCTTTATCTTGAGGCTCAATGAAGTGAAGCCTAATACCACTCCCTTGCCGAACTGATTATCTTAAAAGTAGGTGATCATAAAAAACTTGGGAGAGAGGTCTTGCTTAAAATTTCGATTCTTTTAAATAGTTGTTTTCAAAAGTTGAATATTTTTCCAGTGTGTATGGTAAAACAGACCTTAGAAGTGTGTAGACTACAAGGTTTAAAGTAACTTCTTTTTCTTCTGGGATGATGGAATTAGGTGAAGAAATAAGCAGAGAAGCCAAAAAAGCCCGCAAAACAGGTGGCCTTGCAGGCAGCAGCTCTGATGAGAGTGAAAGCGAGTCTGATGCTTCAGACAATGAAGAAAGTGACAATGAGAGCTCCAAATTTTTGAGCTCTGGAGACGATGATGACTTCAACCCGTTCAGAGATGAATCCAGTGAAGATGATGAGGATGGTAAGACAGTTAAAGTTTCATCAAGCAGGTAGCTGTATTTGCAGAAAGTCTTCCCAAACATTTCAGTGAGCTACAGATAAGTGTTTACCAATCATGTAGCTCAGTTCCAGTGAGACTGCAATTAGTAGAATGTAAAACTTCAATTAGATTTTTGTACACTAGAATTCAGACTTTTATAAGTCACTTTATGCAATGAGAATGTATTTGTTTCAAAGGGATAGATGGCTGATTAGTAAATGTTTGACACTTTTATTTAACTTCAGATCCCTGGTTGATTAGAAAAGAGCATAAAAAAAATAAAGAAAAGAAAAAGAAGAAAAGCATAGACCCAGATTCTATTCAAAGTGCCTTACTAGCCTCTGGTCTGGGATCCAAACGACCCAGCTGTTTCACTTCCACTGTTGGAACCACCACTTCTAGTACCAACACGTCTGGTAAGAGCAACTTTCTTTGATGTTGATTCATTTCCTAGCAGTTAGGCAATAAAATTCTAAATCTCAAAGAGTCTTTCTTAACTTTCAGCAAACAGTAACACCAACAGCAGCTTTGTAACGAGTCAGGATGCTGTTGAAAGGGCCCAACAAATGAAAAAAGAACTGCTGGATAAACTGGAAAAGCTGGCTGAAGATCTTCCACCTAATACACTGGATGAGCTTATAGATGAACTGGGTGGTCCTGAAAATGTTGCAGAGGTAGGCTTGTGTTCACATATAGAAAAAAAAAAGTACATTTTGAAAGAGGCTGTTTTTCAGTTTTAGGCAGTGATCTCAGGAATGAGAGCAGAGGTTACTCTGCTGATGCCTCTGAATGAAAGAGACGTGAAGATTGTGTTAGAATACAGGGGGAGCTCTGAGTGGGTGAACACATTATTTCTGAGATTTATGGTTTCTAGTTGGGTTAATCACACCAGTTTCTCTTTTGCTTTACTGTGGTCTTTCTCTGACTGGCTGTAGTCAATTTGCTGCTGGTGTGTATTAAACAGACAGGAGCTTTAGTTCATCTTCCAAGGCAGTGGAGATTAAGAACCTTTATGTGTTAATGAAAAGCCTGATTAATTAATCTCTCAATAACTTCAGAAACGTGTCTTTAAGCTACCTGTCTCTATCAAGTAGCAGCATCAGTGTGATTTCAAAGACCCTGTTAAAATCAGTGGCAGCCTAAGCTGTCTGTTTAGTTTGTTTTCTTAGTGCTGCTGGTAAATCCCTGATGAACAGTAGCATAATGCAACATCATTTCTATGTAGATTTGCTCTGTCATGTTCCACGTAGCAGATAATGGCATCAGCCAAAAAATAACCCAGGTTCTCTAATGTAGTTTTGCACTTGGGAGTAAATTACTGAGCATTTTAATGTGGGTACATGGATAAATAATATTGCTTGGAGCTTTTTTTGTTGGGGTGGTTTTGGTACTGGCACACTGAGCTTGTGTTCCCTTCCCAAGATGACAGGCCGCAAAGGGAGAGTGGTGAGCAATGATGATGGCAGCATCTCCTATGAGTCAAGGTCTGAACTCGATGTGCCCGTTGAAATCCTGAACATCACAGAAAAGCAGAGGTTCATGGATGGAGATAAGGTAATCCTTGAAGAGATAGACTGTGGATAAATATGCCAGGTGCCATAGTAACTCTAAGCTATTCACCAGTGACTTGCAGGTACTGGAAGTGTTAGTTAAGAAGCACTTTCGGTTCACTGCTGTTTTGTTTTTCAAATCAGTGTTGTTCAAGCAGTCCAGTGTGTTTAAAGGTCAGGCTGTAGTTTGGGTGACCTCAGAGGGCTGTGCTTGGTGTGCACCCATGTGCCAGACTGAAAGCTGGCACCTTTAAGCTGGTTTTGTAAAACAGTATGTGTTTTAAAAGGCAGATTTGTGATTCATATCTTTGATTCATCCATCTGGGTCACTGTGCACCTCCCTTTCCAAGAGGAAATCATTAAATTGGGAAATGGGGAAGACCACTGTATGAAAACTTACAGTGAGGGGAAAAGGTGGGGCCTGTTAACCTTAACAAGGATTGAGAAGTAACACTGGGAGGAGTGGGGGCTTCTGTCCTTTGTATTGCACTCTGAAAGAAAATCCTGGCCTGAATAATGATAGAATTCTGATAAAAGGAGGAGAGGAGAAAGGCCTTCCCTGTGCTTCATTTGGGTCGTGCTGCCACAAGAGGGCAAATGGAGTAAATGTCATTGCATGGAACTTGTGTGGTCCCTTGTGACACTTGAGGGTAAAGACTCGGGTTCCTCTAAGTGACCTGTGCACAGTCCAAGCATTTGCATTCTTTCAAGGCAAATGCATTCAGGCACTGGAATGGCTGGATCCTCTTCCTTGTACAGCACTAGCAGCAACGTTTTGTCTTTTCTGTGGTTTGCTATTGGAGCGAGTCTGTGTCCCTCCCCTTTTCCTTCTGAAGTCCAGGCCAGTGTCAGGGAGACCTGCCCTCTGGGATGGCAAGTCTTTGTTTGCACAGGGAGTTGTTGAAAAGCAAAGCAAAACCCCCTCCTTTCACTCGGGAGAGTTCATTAGCATTTCTGACTTTGATACAGAAAGCCACAGCTTTGCTGCCCTCCCTCTGCCTTGAGAGGAACAGTGAAACCATTCCCAGACCCAGCTGTTAAACCAGGGGGCTTTTTGGAAACTGGAACAGAAGCTTGATCTTGGATTTAATACTAACTAAAGCTCTTTTCTCAATCAAAGAACATTGCCATCATCTCGGAGGCTGCCAGCTCTGGTATCTCACTGCAAGCAGACCGCAGGGCCAAGAACCAGAGGAGGAGAGTTCACATGACCCTGGAGCTGCCGTGGAGCGCAGACAGAGCAATCCAGCAGTTTGGTAAATCACTCCCTGTGTGCCCTTATCCAGCAGACTCGGCAGTAATGACAACTTGCTGCTACCCGATGGAATAGGCAACCCCCTAAGGACCCCTCCAGTCTCTTGTACCCATGAACAGAATCAGCTTTATCTGTGGTCATAGCTAATCATCTCGAAAGCAGCCTCACAAACAAGCCTAGGCTGCAGCTTTGGAGTTTCATGCACATAAGAAGTGCCTTCAAAGAAGTTGCTACAACTTTTAGAGTATTTCTGTGCTACTTTCTGTTTGCTGTATTACAGCAGAAACTAACTTTAAGCAGGATTGAGTTCTACCTTTTTCCTTGCTCTTCACAGTTCATATTTTATTAGAATTATTCATTGAAATAGAATTTATCTAATATATGCTTCTACTTGATTATCCAGGAAGAACTCATAGATCCAACCAAGTGACTGCTCCAGAGTATGTGTTCCTCATTTCTGAGCTGGCAGGAGAGCAGAGATTTGCATCTATAGTTGCAAAAAGACTGGAGAGTTTGGTAAGATGTTTCAAGAGGTCTTCTCTCTCTCCTTTGAGAAAAATGCAACTTGGATTTCTTTTTTTTTAAAGTTGTATCTAATGACAATGATGTGTCTTAACAGGGAGCCCTCACCCACGGGGACAGACGGGCCACAGAAACTCGAGACCTCAGCAGATTCAATTTTGACAACAAGGTGACAATTCTGTTTCTGTTGCAGAACTCGTGCTGTGGTGCTTGTTACACAAATGACCTGTTGAGGAAGGTTCCTCTCTGTCCCTTACCTTTAACTGTATCACTTCCTGGTGGAAGGCCTCTTTCTGTAACCCCTAATTCTGTTTGTGAAGCCATGTGGAACACGTGTGTGTAAATTACTTTTCTGCTCTTGCAAACAATGGAAGTCTTAAGTAAATGGTGTGTGTCC
This sequence comes from Sturnus vulgaris, assembly GCF_052056855.1. Classification (NCBI taxonomy): domain Eukaryota; kingdom Metazoa; phylum Chordata; class Aves; order Passeriformes; family Sturnidae; genus Sturnus; species Sturnus vulgaris. The sequence continues at coordinate 2,387,735 of NC_142261.1, forward strand.
TTTAAGCCACAATGAAAGATTAATTTGGCAGCTCTAATTAAAAATTAAGATTGGGCTGTTTTCAGTTATAAACTACACTATATAAAGGTGATAAACAATTCCCTTCACTATTGCACAGAAAAGCTTTTCATTGTGAATTATAAATACCAGTTAAACCATGTATGTCTGGGGCTAAGGCACAAACACTGGATGGCATTGATAGAGCAAAGTTTTTTTCTTACACAGTATGGCAGAAATGCTCTGGAGATTGTTATGAAATCTATTGTGAACTTGGACTCCCCAATGGTCTCACCTCCTCCTGATTTTCCTGGAGACTTCTTCAAAGGTAAGATAATGCACTGGCTGTCATAGCTCCCTTTTGATTCTTCTCCAGCATGCAGAAATGGAAATGCTAGAGCTGTAAAACATTGTTACAATTTAAAATGATCAGCTGAGACAGATGGGAGTAAACGCCCAGTGAGAGTCTGTGCACATTGCCTGAATGTTGAAGTTCACACTTGAAACCAGATCTGTGAACTCTGAGTGTAAGGAATGTTCTGTATCTGCTTGGCCACTGTATTATAAACAGATTTTTGTCTTCATTTTCCCAATACCTGCTGGAACTGTTGTCATGTACACGATGCCATTGGTGCTTTCCCCTGCCTGTGCTTCCTGCAGGGACAGAAGGCAAAGCTGTGTTTTGCTTATTGATGTATTAGGTAGAAACTGCAAGTAATGGGAAGTGAGGGGTGTCAGAGGCTTTGGAATCAGATCCTATGGCTAAACAAGCTGTTAGTTCACTGGGTTATTTTTAGATGGCAAAGCAGCTCTGATTTAACTTCCTTCTCTTTCCTAGATGTTCGTCAGGGGTTGATTGGCGTAGGCTTGATAAATGTGGAAGACAGATCTGGAATACTGACACTTGATAAAGGTACTTGGGTGCTCAATGTATCTGTAGAGTGTCCCTGGGTCCCAGTGAATTCCCAGCAGCACTGAGCTTGTAATTATCTAAAAACTGACTTTTTTTTAAGAACTTAATGTTTTCTGCATTTCTGAAAGGATGTATTTAAATAGTGTTTGTAAGAGTCTTTGAATACTGATTGAGGGTTTGTGGTTATCAAACTTAATCTTTGGCCTAATACATATATTTCTTACTCTTTTTTTTGAGATTACAACAATATAGGGAAATTTCTGAATCGAATTCTTGGTATGGAAGTCCATCAGCAGAATGCTTTGTTCCAGTACTTCTCTGACACATTAAATGCAGTTATTCAAAATGCTAAAAAGAATGGAAGATATGACATGGGCATCTTAGGTGAGTAAATCATTTCACAGTGCACTTGAACTTCAGTGAGAACAGAGCTACAGAATAAAACTCTGCTTTCCTCTTCAGATTTGGGCTCTGGGGATGAGAAGGTGAGGAAGGCAGATGTTAAGAAGTTTTTGACTCCTGGATATTCTACCTCTGGACATGTAGAGCTGTACACAGTAAGTTAATCCTGTATCATCTCTATAGGAAGTAATAACATTTGCCAGTAAGTTTTTACAATGTGTTCAGTTCCCGTGTAATTATTTTAAAGTCTGTTCCCACTCAAATACCCTGCACTGCTCTCTTGTAGATCAGTGTGGAGAGAGGAATGTCTTGGGATGAAGCAACAAAGATGTGGGCAGAACAGACAGGTCCAGATGATGGATTTTATTTATCACTACAGGTAAGATTCTTGTCTTTTGGATTATGTTCAGAAGTTTTGGGGGCTAAACTGAAAAACTTTTGTTCAGTTTTGCAAAATACATTGAGTCTTACATTAAAATTAATTTTACGGGTTTTTTAACAAATTCCTCCTTTCACCTCCTCAGGATATTTTCTGAAAGGAATATGAGCCCAAATTAATAACTCTTATTTAAAACTTTATTTTTTTACAGATAAGAAATAACAAGAAAACAGCAATTCTAGTAAAAGAAGTGAATCCTAAAAAGAAGCTTTTTTTGATATACAGACCAAATACTGGGAAACAACTCAAACTAGAAACATGTGCAGACCTGAAAAAGAAATATAAGAAGGTGACCATTAAAGTTATGCTTGTTTTGAACTTAGAAAAGTATGAAAATAATAAGGGTTTTATTTTTTTATTTATGTATAATTTGACAAGTCAAAAAGTAGGCTTCTTTCTCCAGAGCAGAGCTTTTATTTGGGTCTTTTTAAGCATGGTTTTGGCATTCCTATATCCATTTCTGAACTTTTCTAAATATAAATTATCTGTAGTGTGGTATTAAAGGATGAAGTTCCTTAAGGTCTGGCAAGTGTTGAATTTGTAAGAACTTAAGGAAACTCACATCAGGTGGATTATTGAAAAAGCTCTGAGGTTCTGCTGTGTTTCAGCATTTTGCTCCTCCTTTGAGATTATTTACAGTTTGAAATTATTATAATGTAGGATGCTGTATTTCTTTACACCATCCTGATGTTGATGCTCCCTCCTTTCTCATGATAATGACCAAATTATTTTTATTCTGTGTAAGTTTTGATGTGTTTTACTTTATTCCCACTTTGGATGACTCTTGCAGGTACCTTCTGAGGATGCTCTGCCCCACTGGCTGGAGCAGTACAACTCCTCTGCAGACACCTGCACCCACGCCTACTGGTCAGTGTTTGTGCTTTAACTTCTCTTGGTTTATCACTGCTTCTGTTCTTGTGTCCCTCCTGTAAAGTCTTGTGTTCCTTGTGTAAGGGAAATTGCCCCATGACCAGCTAAATGACCCAACTTCTGAGTGAAAACATCGAGCTCTGCACTTGCCCTAAAGTCCTGATACATGAGCTGAATGTTAATGTATAAATTACACTCGGAGCGACTCAGGAGTAGATTGTGCTTGAAGTGCCTTAGTTTGTTCTGTTATTGTAGTCTGATAGTTGAAATGTTATTGGGGGGAAATGTTTAGAGAGGAGATGGATGTCAGGAACAGCTGTTCCTCTGCTGCCTCCTGTGTGGCTGAACTCAACTGATGGCTGAATTCCTGAGGAACTGCATAACTGATAGAAGTTTGATTAATATTGGAGCTTCTGAAATACCCTGATCAGATACCAGTGTCCTGTAACAGTCCCGCTCTCAGGTGACCTCAGTGATGGTATCTTTGCACAGACAGAGCTTTGAGTCATTTTGTACATGGAGGCTTAACTGGGCCAGCCCTTCCCAAAGCTTTACCACGTGCTCAAGGTGTGCAGCCCTTGCTCAGCTCTGAATGCATGTTAAACAGCCACAAGTCTCATTTTTAATGAAATTAGTTCCTTTTGCTTGCAGAATGGTTTTGAAAGCTTTTCTGTGTGTCTGCAGGAGAGGCAATTGCAAGAAGGCAGGCCTGGGGCTGGTGTGTGAGGTGGGGCTGCGTTGCAGAACCTACTACGTGCTGTGTGGCTCCGTGCTGAGCGTGTGGACAAAGGTTGAAGGAGTCCTGGCCTCCGTCAGTGGCACAAACGTCAAAATGCAAATCGTTCGCCTGAGGACAGAGGATGGGCAGAGGATCGTAGGTGAGTGCATGGGCTGCTCCTCTGCTGCTCCTTGGGGCAGGGGCTGGCTCTAACTGGGGAGTGGCTCTTACTGCCTGCCACGTGGTTGGGTTTGGATAAAGATGTTTGAAAGAGAACAGGCTTGTCTGCTGTGGAGGGGCAGAAGTGCAGCTGGAGAAATCTAAATACAACATATTTAGGTTAATGAAGGCAAGTTTCTTTTTCAGCCAGGCTTTGGAGCACTTAATCTCAGTTCTTTGGATTTACTGCAGCAGAAATGTCATGCACAGCCTGTTCCAGCCAAGGTTCTTTGACATCATAATGGCTCCACTTTTCCCCCCACTTTTGGCAATGAATAGTAGGCCTTTGAAATAATTGTTTTCATGGTTTTTAAGCTACTGAAAGTGCACAGAATGACTTCAGGATGATTGTCTCTTCACTAAATCTCACAGCAAAGCCCTCAAAACAGGGACCTGAGAAAACAAACTCTCCAAATGTTTTCTTAAGTGTGAACTTCCTGTGGGATTTGCCAATATCATGGCAGCTCCTCCTGTAATACCAATTTTCTAGGATGCTGGAAGTAGGTTTTTCCATGTTTAAGCTTTCATGGTGATATAACTCCTGTAAGACTAGAAAACCAAAAATAGCTGATTTCTCATGACAGTAGGTAACATGAGCAGGCAAAATGGGAATTTCTTTCTCCTGCTTGACAACCTAAAGGGTGTGAAGGACTGAGGAGCAGGACTTGTGACTGTGCTGATTAGACCTGACATCAGAGCAGTCATTATTGAATGCTGCATAAATTAAAGGGTGGAATCATCAGCCTGAGGTCTCAATGAGCACAACTGATGGTGTTTTTATGAAACCATTGATGTGTTGCTGTTCTCAGGTTTGATCATTCCTGCAAATTGTGTGTCACCCCTCGTGAACCTCCTGTCGACGTCCGACCAGTCGCAGCAGCTCGCAGTGCAGCAGCAGCAGATCTGGCAGCAGCACCACCCCCAGAGCATCACCAACCTCAACAACGCCTGAGAGAGGACAAGCTACAGGTGTTGACTTTGGTGTTTGAGGAAAAGGCTGTAAAAGCATATCACTTGCATAAAAATCAGGGACAGATTCCAAAGAAATATAACTTTTTCAGTTCAGTTGTGTCTCAAATACTTTGGGAATAAAGAGATCTAAAAAGGTTGGTAGAACTGAAAGCCAGCAGTTGTTTATGGTGGTGCATCTGTCTTTCCTTATGCTCTCTGTAGTGCTTCCTGTTTGCTTTTACTTTTGGCCTTTTAAGCTACAAACCACAATTTGTTTGAAAATGCTTGAAAATCCCCAAGCAGGCTTTATTTTTATCTTGTCATACAGTGCTCAGGGTTTAACGCAGTGCATCGATGCCATTGCTGTGGGAGATCTCGAATGCATGTATTGAGTATATATATAGAAAATATATATTGGGTTTTTCTCTTCAATTTGAGTTTATAAAAGCATGAAACCTAGAGGTTGCACATCATGCATTCAAGTTCCTTCCCAGTTTCTGTTTGACAGTGCATGTCTTTGGAAACGGGCATGGACAGCATAAACACACGAGACAGGAATTCAGAGAGAAACACAATCTTAGTTGTACAGCATTGGTTATTGCATTTTTATAGTGTTTATACCCAGGTGTTGCATTTTTTCTGGTTCTCTCCTGGGAGTTATATATTTGAGTCTACAACATGTTCTTTTTGTGATAAACATCTTAAATTAAAATTAGTTCATTTTTAATGTATTAATGGTATTCCTAATGTGTACTGCAAAGATGGCTGGATGCCTGTTTTCCTTAAATTGAAGCATTTCCTTAATCTGAGGTGGTTATGGAAACTTAAGTGCAAATTCACTTCCATCTCGCATACAATCTTATATTTTTTACTTCATTAACATAATTTAATTTGTCACTTGTAAGATGAAACCTTACTTGAGCTGTAAATTAGAGAATGGGAAACACTTGAGGGTTCCGCTGTATGTGCTGTTTCTGTTATGTTTAATATGTTGTAAGACATTGTAGAGTTTATCTGGAGCTGTTTAAAAGAAATTGTAATGTACAAATGTGAATAGTCACTTATCTATAATATGGGTAAGTTTTGTTTTGCCTATAATAGTAGATGTTTATAAGAAAGTGAAGGACAATGTTTGTCATTTCTTGCTTGCACAGGTTGCACTATTGAAAAATTGAGATTGTATAAACCTGTCCAAAAAACTACAAGATAATGATCTTGTAGATGTCAAATAAAAGTTATTGTACTAACAAGAAGTGGAGTCTTGTTTAGGCAATCACATATTCCAAAAAAAACTAACAAGTCTGTACAATTGGAATTCGACAGGACTTGGCATGTTCCAGGCTGCTCTAACCAAGCTTCTGTCTTGCAGCCCAAATCTCTCAGCTGAACTCGCTAATGAGGCAAGAACTAAACTCTGTCTAAAGCTCCGTGTGTGTTTTAAGGAAGGCTCAGTTCCAGAGCAGGAGGATGGCTGCAGGTTTGGCACCTCTGAAGCACTCGGTGAGCCCCTCAAGGGTGAGAAAGAGCAGGGCTGAAGGGGGTTCCCTTATGGAATTATTGCTCCTCAGGCTCTGTTAGTGCTCCCTGTGCCAGCAGCTTCGTGTGAAATCTTCCCTCAGCCCCAGCCTGAACTGGTCAGGAAGGATCAATCCCCTGCTCGTGCTTGGGATAACTGGAAATGCAGATCTGGATTAAATGCTCTGCTCCCTGTGTCCTGCTGCACCTCTGTAAATACCTGGAATGTAGGTGCTCGGTGTGGGGGATCTGCTGGAGCAAAGGAAGGGAGCCTGAGCACTGTCACAGCACTGGGAGCTGATGATGCCCTGGCAAACTAGAGCACAGGGTGTGGGGGAGGCTGTTCCTGTGTTCTGTACCCACCAGGGGATGTATTTGGCACCCATTGCAGGAGCAGGGCTGGGATTTTGAGGAGTGTGTTGACAGATTACTACGGCAGCAGAACCAAACTGCCAGTAACAGCAGGCTGTGTGGGGACTGCCCTGTCTCTGCTGCTGAATTGTTACTTGCTGTAGAAACTTCTGCCATCTGAGATGGTGACATAACATTTTGGGTCTTGATCCTCAGTAAAATAGTTCTGGAAGTGGTAGATTCATAATTAGTGATTTTTAATTTTTTTTTTAAATAATGATTTCAATACACTCAGTTCCTAAGTGCTCTTCTCAGCCTGGTATGCTCACTTTGATTGTTGGGATGAGCAAATCTGATATTCCCTGTGTTGATGAGCAAACCATAATATTTTGCTTCAACTTTTTAAACTTCCCATGGACTTGTGTTCCCTGGAGGGGAGAAAAGCTGACAGTACTTCCAAGATCCATAAGACCTGTTCCAGAAATCCATTCCTCTACTTGCTCTTCTTTGCCTGCTCCTTGCACCATCACTGCCTTGGCTTTGCCATCCATTTACTAACACAGCTGCAGCCATGGCTCTGGACTGTTGTAATATCTTGAAACTTAACATAAAAAAAAAAAGAGAACAGCCTTCAAGCCACAGCAACATTTTCTCTCTTAAAAATTCCTACTCGGTGCTTGGGGTATGGATTTTGGTATTTGTTCCTTGCATGAGCTGCTGATAAAGCCTGGGGGAAAAGGGAATAGAAATTGCCCTGGATGGGGTAAGGACAGTGAGTGGTGTCCCTTTGCAGCACTGCCTGTGAGACAAACATCCTCCTGGGGAGGAAAAAAAGACCAATTATTACATCATAAATTACCAGGCAAGGGTGGTCTCTGTGTTTTCCTGCTTGTGGGGTATTGATCTGCTTTGTACAAAATGAAATGCAAAATGCTTTGTACATCTGAAATTAGTAGAAAACCTATAAAGGACAGAGGGCTCTGGTAACAGGGGCAGTGCCACGTGTAAAATGGCAGCAACTTCTGTATGGATTTGGGAATTGTGCTGTAGAAGGGGAAGGTACATATTTGAGTTGATTTGGGAACTGAAACCCCAATTTTTGGGTTTTCTAACACTCCCTTGACAGCAACTGAATTATAACTTGTTAACTAGTTTCATTATTAAGATATGTCTGGCACGATAAATGCAATTATAACCCCCTCTAAACCTTGCACTGCAAATATTCCACTTTTTCCAGTGGCTCTGTGGTTCATTGGGAACACACACCTCTTGTAAGGACTTCAAGTTCCCCAAAGATGCAAGTTCTCTGTTCCATGTGTAGTATTTTCTTTGTAAATGGAGAAATCTCTGCAACCTGTAAACGCTTGTTCAAGTGAATTATCAAGGGGTTTTGTATTTTTCTTTTGTGTTTGGAATAACTTCACTCGGCTCCCAGTGCAGTCTGTACATAAATAGAGCCTGTTTGTATATAGAGGTGTTAAAGGCTACTGAATTATTGAATGTAAATAACTCTTGTTTTCCTCTGTGGTTTTTTTCCTTCATGACCTTCCCAAGATGTATTCCTATTTTCTCAACCTGCCACATGGGCAGCTTGTGTGTACTTTGAAATATATATAGAGCATATATAAACCTTCCAGGGTGTGTGTGTGCATTGTAGATGTTCTGTGTTGTCATCATTTTTTTTTCAAGACTGTTGTCTGTCTCCCATGATCCTTCTGATGTTCTGTGGGTTTATTCTATATTTTTAGTGTAAAATGCATTCCCTTGAGAGAAATGGACCCAATGTCTTTCAGTGATGCATGTTCACTTCTTAGTGCCTGTATCACAGAAACAAGTATGTGAGTTTTCATGCACATTGTTTCCTTCAGTAATTTCAGAATTTCAGAACTTGAGTTTTAATCCTAGAAACATTTCTGTTTCCTTCCACTTATTGGTATCTTCAGTGGGCTCCAAAAAATCAGAGTTCTAGAATTAAGTTCTATCATATCAAAGTCTATTACTGCTTTTATGTTAAGTGTGGACTATCTCAAAAGTGCTTTAAAATGGCAGTGATTGAGAGTAGAAAAGATGTGTCTATTGTGGCATCATTTCTTGGGAAAATGTTGAGCTTCCTGTCATGTCTAAATGTGCAAAATGAACATAACGAAACTTTCTTATATTGGGGAAAAAAACAGTGCAGATTTTTAATTGCCAGGTAAAAATAATCTATTTACATCCAAGTTGGAGATGAATAAGAAATCCCATTAATTGTTTGTCTCTTACTTAGCCCTTGAGCTTCCAGCAGCTGTCCCGTGGGTTCGGCCCCTCCCCGGCTGCAGGGCAGGGCTGTGGCCGTGCAGTTGTTCCCTGGATTCACTGATTTGCCAAATCTGCTGACCAGAGCCAGGGCGAGAAAGTGTGCAGCTGCAAATAGCAACAAAATACTTCTGGTAGTTTCTGTGGTCACTGTGAGCTTTAAAAGGAGAAGGTTGAGAGCTGGGGAGGGTGGTGGTGTCAGGGCTGGCAGCTGCAGCCTTGGGTTCGTGGTGGGGGCCGCAGAGGGCCGGAGCTGGCAGGAGGAACAAAGTAACACAAGAGGAGCCGCGCCCTGGGAAAGCTCGGGGCTGGCACTTCCCTGCGAGCAGCCCCACGTGCTGCTTCCCTCGGAGAATGAAAAGAGCAACTCTGTTCTTGAGGAGAAAAACAGGGAAGAAAAGGCTGCAAGGTGCTGTTTCTCAGCCCCACTTACAACAGCTGCAGGCAGGTTCCCCCTAACAGCTTGTGCTGAAGAGAGTGAGGTGTAAAAAACACGGAGAGAACTTCCTGGATCTGCTGTACTTTGCTATTTCTTTATTGGCCCAAAATAACTTTTGAGCAAAAGAGGTTTGAGGCACCACTAAGATTCAAGAATAGGAGCTGGACAGGGTTAAGCTGAGGCCAAAACTCGTGGAAGAAATTTTTTGCCTGCTTTATGCAGGATTCTGTGAACCTGGCACCCTGTGTGTGAAGGATGCTGAGATGTCTGTGTGGAAGCTCAAAGTAAAGCATTTGGTGCACTTAAAACAGGCAGCTAAACCAAAATACAGAAGTATATTCACATTTTAAGTGATGTCCTGCAGTGTCAATACCTGAACCAACGTGTGTTACACTTTATTTTGTAAGAGCTGACTTTGGTTGGTGCCTCTGAACTTAGCTGTGCTTAGGGCATCACTTCAGTGAGAGGGGCCTCTGTGGAGGAGTTTTCTTACATTTAATTTGTACTGGGAAGGATAAAGACACATTTCTGCTGCCATTTCTGATGCCATACATATTTATGTCTCTTCTTCCTGACTTGGAGAAGATAACCAAGAAAATGCCAGCTTCCTTGCAGTCACAGAATCACATTTTTATTTGCCAAGTAATTTGTTTTATTTTTCAGTCATTGACATATTGAGTTTTATTGGAGGTGGGTGTTTGCTGCCTCAGCACCTACCCTGTACCCCAGCCCTGCAATAACTCACTGGGAATCTGCCTCTGCACAAAGGATACTCTGATTTTTTTGAGTAGGGCTTTGCTGTTAGTACTTGTTCAGTCTCACTTTAACAGTCTGAGGTGACAGAATCCCAGAGCCACGTAGGATTTCAGCTGAGTTGTGTGAGGTGTTTTTATTGCCTGCCCTAAAGGGAACTTTTGCCAAGCTGAAAGGCTCCATCCTGCAGCCTGGGCTTGTGCTGTATCCCTGTTCTCTGCACAGAGCAGCAGCACTTGGAGTGCCTGGCAGTAAAACATCAGCAGTGTTTAGAAAGATTTATACCCCCAAAAATTACAAACTGAAACACGATGGTCTCTGTACTCAGTTCTTTCTTTTTTGGTAAAAAAATTATTAAATAAATAAAACTGATTGCTACTTTGGGATTTTTTTTCTTTCCCCTTTTAATTTTTCTGTTCTGGAACTTGCCCCTAGAGATGCTGGAATGCCTTTCAGCAACACATCCATTAAACACACTCATTGTCACACCATTTTAGGATCCCTCAGACTAGCAGAAGTCATGTTCTAGTGATTCAAACAGCTTTTCTTTCAATCCACTTGAATTCTGGCACTTAATCTGGTTAATGTTACTGGTTAATTAAACTGGTTTTATTGGTAAAGAGCAGACTCACAACATTCTCGAAGTGCTAATTGTGTTGGGCTTAAAAAAGAGAGGAGGGTTTATAAAAACTGTATCAAGATTGGAAAGTATCAACTTCATATTTTATGCATATTTCATGCAAAGTATGAAAATAGTTTTCCTTTATCCAAAGAGTTAGTCTGAGGTAAACAGACTAATCTTAGTTTTGTACATAATTTAACATTGACTTTTACTCTCATTTTCCCCAAATATGGAAAAGTGATGATGCCAAGATCTCAGCAATAAATGAAGATGCCCAAACCTCAGAATTTAATTATTCATTTTAACAAAGCAGTAGACTTTGTTCTGTAAGTAAGGGAGAAATTTCTGAAGAGAGGTTTTGGTTGGCTCCTCTCCAGCATGTAAATAATACACCTTAAAAATGCCAGCGAGGCAGCTCAGGAGCTGACAGCTTCCTCCTTTGGAAGTCCAGGTCTGGTTTGTTCCTTCCACGTTTATAAAGTGGAAGAACCAACTTTGCCTGCAAAGTGCACAATGAATTGCAGGGTATGAAGCAGTGCTTTATATCTGCTTAACCAGAGTGAGTTAAATCATAAACCAGGGTGCAAGTGGTTTAATCCCTCCTGAGTAAGGGCTCCCTGAAGTTACTTGGAAGGAATACAAACGTGGATGGGAGCAATGGAATGGTGACAATCTGAGCCTGCAGCTGGTCTGCTTACCTCTCCATGTGGGAAACCTGGGACAGGGCAGAGCTGCTCTGTGCAGGCAGCTCTTGGGATTGGGACCTTCCTGGAAAAGCTCTTTCCTGCTTTAGTGAGGGCCCCCCAGTCCTGCTGCTCCCCAGGATGGGCTTGAGCACAGCACTGGTCTCCTCCCTCCCCTGTGTCAAGAGAAAAGCCCATCCCAGACCCACGAGCTCCTGGAGAGGATGCCACAGCCAGGCCTGGCTCCTGCAGCCCCTCTGGGGCCTCGGGCTCTGCCTTGGGCTCGTGGCTCTGCCGTGGTGTTTGATCGCTGGCAAGGCTCAGCCTCACTCTGCACTGTTTAAATTCCTGACCGAGCTGTCCCCATCACCAGTGTCTGCCAGGGCTGTAAATCCTTCCCATCCGGGGTTGTCCCTCCCTTTCTGTGCACACACAGCACGGGGATAGCGAGGTGGCTGCCAGGCTGCAGCATCTGCCGTGGGGAAGACCCACAGTGTGTCCACTCCAAGAGATCTGGGGGGTACCCCATGGCCTCCCCTTTTTGCTTTCATAGAGGGAAGGAGGGGTTTTAGGCAGTGTGCCAGGGCAGGAGGCTACTCTCGCTCTTCAGGTAGATGTTTAGGCAGAGTTTCATTGTTTGGCTTGCTAAAAATATTTTGTGTTTAGCAAAGTCCCACTGCCTCCACTGGGAGAGGGAATTGGCACTGCAAAACTCTGCACCCACGTTCTCACAGGGCTGGGCACAGAGGCTTCAAACCAGTGGTCCTCATACACAGACATCAGCTTGGCAAGAGATTTCAGGGCTCTCCCTTCTGCTCTGAGCAGTGTCCTGTTGCAGGAGCTCAGCAGACGTGTCAGACTCATGCTGGCAAAAGCTGTGTCTGGGCTCTGGGTTGGTGAGTGAAGGAAGTGCCGTGCCCGGCAGTGCCAGCCGAGGGCTCTATGGCACCGGCAGAGACACCGAGGGGCCGCCCGTGCCACAGCGGCACTCCAGAGACTGTGCTGTCCTGTCACCGAGATTTACCTCCTGCTTCTCCTCCTTCCCCCTTCACCCTGCTCTTCTCTCCCCCGCTGACCCTGAGTAGACGTGAAGCTCCACATTCCTTTCCTCACAGTCATTTCCATTTTCCAGCCCTGAGCTTTGCTGCCACTCTCTCCTCCACTTCCTTTGCTCAAATGACCAGTAACAAAACAATTAGGGATGCTCCCATCAGGCTGCACAGTTGGTGTTACAAGGAGGCTCTGAGGGTCAGAGATGTTTGTGCTTCTGATTATTTATTTCAGGCAAATGACACTGGCCAGGTGACACTTGCTTTGCACTCAGAAAGGTTTCTGTGGGGTTTAACCCCAGTGTGTCCCTTCCAACTGCGATTTGAATCTGCAGCTCTCATAGGTGCCACGTGGATGATTATTTCACATGGACAAGGGGTGTTTGACAGCAGCTCTGCCTCTAGGAATCACTCCAGGTGAGCCAGCACTCAGCTTTGCTGCTGTGGATTCCTGTGCTCCCAGACGCAGAGCAGGTTCAGGAGCTTTCCCAGACAGGGCTGGGATGAAAGAAGTCTCGGAGCCTCCGCTGTCCCAGCCAAAGGGCGGGGTATTCCCTGCCCCGGGCCCGCAGCAGCGCGGGGAGGGAGGCAGAGGCAGGGCCGTGCCGCAGCCCGGCAGTGCCAGCTCACTCCTTGGCACGGCCTTCAAGGGCTCAGGAGTGGGAGGGAAGCGGGAGTCCAGCCCACAGGGCAAGAAGGGAGAGTCCTTCCAGGCAAACTGAAGGAATCGGGCAGGGTGGAGTACACGCTTGTCTGGAAAAATGATGCAGAGAAGCCCTGTAACATGGGGATAAAGCGATATTCCATTCCTGCAAGCAATAGCAAGGAAGGAGGAGCTCCTTGGCCCAAGCCCCAGTATCAGCTGGGCTGCCTGTGCCCAGCAGGGCAGGGAGAGCTCTCTCCTCTCCTCTCCTCTCCTCTCCTCTCCTCTCCTCTCCTCTCCTCTCCTCTCCTCTCCTCTCCTCTCCTCTCCTCTCCTCTCCTCTCCTCTCCTCTCCTCTCCTCTCCTCTCCTCTCCTCTCCTCTCCTCTCCTCTCCTCTCCTCTCCTCTCCTCTCCTCTCCTCTCCTCTCCTCTCCTCTCCTCTCCTCTCCTCTCCTCTCCTCTCCTCTCCCTGAAGGGGCTCTGTAGTTTTATTTGCCGGTACTTACCAAGCAAAATGAGGCAGTTTCATTTCTACTCTTTCTTTGCTGGTTTTCATTGGAATCTGGGCTGGTTTTGATATTGGTGCCTGGTGCTTGTTTGCCTGGCAAACTGCAAAGAGGAAAACTTTCATTAGAGAGATTCCAGGCTTGTGCTTATGTGGCTGAGGGCTTGGAAACTTCTCATTCCTTCTCCGTGGTCCTCCAGGGAGACCTCCAGCCAGAGCAGGAGAGAGCAGGCTCTCTACTCGCTGTGTCTCAGAGGTAAACCCAGAACGCCATCAAGGCCTCTTTATCTTAAACATTCCCAGTGCCTTACGACAGCTTCACAGGTGCTATTTGCTTTTTGTCCTGCTGGTACACGACACCTCCGAGGCAGAGCGTCCCCCTCGGAGATGGAACGGGCCTGGAATCGGCTCCTCAGCCCAGAGGGCAGCACCCGTGCGGCGATGCGGAGCAGCTGTCTGCCTGGCAGGGCTGCTCCACTTGGCAGCCAGACAAAGGACTCAGGAGCAGGAGGAAAACAAGGCTGGGAGGGAAAGTCGCTCCAGATAATACGGCATCTGGCCCTGGGAGGAACCATCTCCAAGTGGGGAGCAGGGCTAGACTGGGAAGAAGTTTGTCAGGGAGGATTGAAGGGGGAAAGCCTGGAATAGCCATCCAGGCTTCCACCTGAAATTGCTGCAAGGCTGTCTGGGGATGTGGGCCAGGCGCTGGGAGAGGATTTCCTGGGGCCTGGCTCTGGCTGCTGCTGCAGCACTCCTGCATTGGACACTGCATCACCTCCCTCCTTGCAGTGTCTCAGAAGGCTCTTTCCACTGCAGGGGAGCAATCCAGAGCTTCCAGGGGGATTTTGAGGTGTAAGAAGGCAACAGGGTGGAGCTGGAGAACGTGTATTTTTGTTCAGTATTCGGTGGGTTTTGTGCATTTTGGCGAGGATGGGGCAGTAGACAGCAAATACTAGCCAGAAAAGGCAGATCACAGAGGAGGGATATCAATGGCTGTCAGTTTTCTCTTGGAAACAAAAAAAGCACGAGGGAAACTTTGTAGCATCAGCAGGAAGCAGTTGTGGGGAACAGAGACAGGAATGTAAGGAGCTGTAGCAAAGCGATAAGAAAGGAGCAATATTGATGCCAAAAAGCACAAAATGCACAAATTTCCCTCTGTGCCAGGGTCCCAGACTGCCCCAGGGGCGTGCTGGGTGTCCTGGGGAAGGAAGGGCTCTGCACCAGGAGCTGCTGGCTCATTACAATCCCTGTGAGAAAGGTACTCAGCTCTGCAAAGCATCTTTGAAAATGCTGTTTGTTAAAGCTGACATTCACTTGCCTCTACCACTTGTGCTTTCCACAGAGGTTAAACCTTGCCTTCACCTAAGACTTATAAAGCTTAATTTTCAGTCTAGGCAGATCAGAGGCCTTTCATTTGGTTGATCATGGTGGTTGTAGCACCAGAGCAGTTTGGAGACTCGAAGATTAAATTAGTACTCAGCAATTTGAAGGTGCATCTGTGGTTATTTTATGTATGATGCTGGATCACCAGAAATGTGGGGTAAGTATTTGAATATAAACTCCCTCTAGGAAAAGGAACAAACTTCCCACCTCCTTCCCCTCGCTGCTACGTGGGACTCTGTGGTGGGTAAAGGACAGTTAGAATATCCCCAAGTCACTCAATTCATTAAGCCTGACAACAATTAATTACATTGAAATTAATGCGCAAATTTAATGTTTTACACACATCGAAGACATGCCAGGAAAAAAAAAGAGGGTCTTACTGTGCCATCTTTAATTCTTCTCATTGTTGACTTAACCCAAGGTGATAAGGAACAAGCCTAGTTTGTGCTCTTCATTTGCAGGTCCCCATGAGTGTTACAGCACAGGCGGTGATGACTATTTCGTTTTGTTTCCAGATAAAAGGGGACAAACAAGTTTGTTTAACAGCATGGCCCAAGGCCCCTGGCTCTGTGGCAGAGCTGCCAGCACCTTCCAACACCCCACTTTGCATGAATATTCCTTACACCCTCGCCCAAGGGCCGTGGCACCGACCCCGCAGAGCTTTGGAAAGAGAAAACCTCCCTCAGATCAGTCAGAGGTCTGGCTAAGCAAGGGCTGGAGGCAAACTCTGTGGAAACTCCGGCTGCTCAGTATTCCCAGTGGTTTGGGAGGAGCAGAGGTGAGGAAGTCAAACCAGGAGAGGGAACAGAGAAAATACCAAGAGCAGAAAGGGTAGGGGGACAGAGTGAATGTCTCAGGTATTACACAACTGAGACGAGGCAGCTGTACCTGGAAAATAAATCATCAGTGCTTCTTGTAGGGACTGAGGAGACAGACATGTCTTCCTGTCCATCCTCCCTTGCTGGAAAACAGCAGCTCACATTTAAGTTATGTCTCAGTGTGCAGAAGCCTTGCAAATGTCACCTGTGTGATAAAATGGCTCTGCTGTATTTCCTGCTCTGTGACTTGGCCACTTGGTGATGAAGAGCTGCTTTTGCTGTCAGCGAACACGACCGAGCCATCAGGCTGCAGAGCAGGGACCTGCAGCTCACTGCACACAGCCTGGGAGCTGGAGCTGCCTCACTCGAGGCACAGTTTGCACAACTCCAGCGCTGCAGCCCAGCTTGGGACATCAAACAAGTTGAAACCACAGGCAGCCCCTCCAAGGGAGCTCGACTCTGTGGTCACCCCGCTGAACAGTCAGCCCAGGGCCCGAGCACTGTGGTGGTTTTGTTCTTGTGGCCACACCTGGTTCAGAACAATTGCAGTGAACTCTCAGCGCCAAAGAACCAAGAGTAAAGTCATCTGAAGTTTAAATAGAGTCTGAGGCCAAGCGGTAAGTTTGTCCTTTACCAGGGTTTTGTATCCTGTGCCATCACTGCTGCCTGCAGAGCAAACATCAGGTGCCCAGATGTGATACTGCTGGGTTCCTGCCTGCAGGATAGATGATGCTGCCCTACAAGCCTGACCATCTCATTAAGCCTGGCCCTCACAGTGCCTTGTGCTGAAGGAAGAATAATCTTTACAGGACTTTTTCCATATCCCCTGCCTCCCCCTTGGAATATTGTAAATTTTGAAGCTGTCATTATGAAACCCAAGCAAAACACAGGGGATCTTGTTCTTCACAGTGCTGCTCTGAGCACAGTTTTGTAGAGTTGGTGAAAATCCGTGAAAAACACGGAAAGCTCGG
Source organism: Sturnus vulgaris (assembly GCF_052056855.1). Lineage (NCBI taxonomy): Eukaryota > Metazoa > Chordata > Aves > Passeriformes > Sturnidae > Sturnus > Sturnus vulgaris. The sequence goes on from NC_142261.1 coordinate 2,404,272, forward strand.
AATGCTCCCATTTCGCACTCACTTGGTGTGACTGTAAACAACCACACGATGGAAAATCCCAGAGCGGTGTGCAGGACTTTGCTGGCCTTCCAGCATTCAACAGAAAAGCTGCTATTTACAAACCTGGAAGTGAAGCTTTAGTTTTGCAGAGTTCTCACTCACACAGTGAGGGTTTACCAGTACAATCTTTCAGGACTCTAAGAAGAATGACACAGTTGTAATCACAAGCACCAGTGTGAAACTACTGTCACTGAGTGTGGAATTCTGTGCCTGGGGCTCTCAGGACCCCTCTCTAGCTGACTGGAGCATGGATCAGTTTTAAGGACAGTCGGTGCCAGTCTGGAACTCGCCAGGATCGCTGGAGTCGAGCACTTGGTCTGGAAATAAAACACAACAGTGTTTCATCTGGTGCCAGTCAGAATTTTCAGATGTTCCTTTCATGCAGTGCACAGTCAGTAGGGCGTCAGCCAGGGTCTCAAAGGCTGCTCCTCTTTTCCCGTTTTCCCTCAATTCTCCTTTATGCAGAGGAAATCATCTGATTGCTCTGTGACTGTTTCCGTGGCTCTGTGCTGGAGGTGTTACCTGCTCCCCTCTGCAGGGCCGTCCACAAGGCCTGAATCAGTGCCACTGACAAGGAATGTGCCCCTGATTTCCAAGGAGCAGGATCAGGCTCTCCGTGTTTGCTGTGGCTGGCATTGAGAGCAGTATGAACCATGGATAGACATTAAATAGCACAAACAATAAAACTACCAGATCTCAGAGTGGCTGCTGGTAAAATGTACATGGGGGTCTGATCTGCTGGGTCTCAGGCTGAGCTGTGCACCTAAGGAGAGGTTGTCCAGATCCCACACAGTTTTGCTGGGATGAATCTGGAGTAATTGAACAATTTTTGAGTGTGTTCGATATTAATTGACAGAAGGAGCAAACCTGAATATCTTGCAGCAAAAAGGATGAGTTCTGATGGCAGACGCACGCTGGAAAGCTTCATCATTTAACGTGATTTTTTTTTAAATTTTGATGGGGAAGTTTTACTGCTGTTTGCAAGCAGAAAATGTGCCAATTGTCAACGAGATTCAAATTTTTTTTAGTCCCTCAGAAGCTGCAATCCACATTAACCTTCCACCTTCAAGCGGGGAGAACTAGTGGTTTGGGAAAAAAAAAATTAAAAGGAAATAAAAAAGGCAGGTTTTTTCTTGTTGGCATCTAGGGGGGTGGGTGAAGAAAAAAAAACCTTTTATTTTAAAATTATCAACAGGTATTTTCCATGGAGATTGGAGCGGGGGGGAGCCGGGGAGTGAACGCCCGGTCTGAGGTGAGGGGGAGGCGGGAAAGGCGGCGGCGCGCGGGCCGCCCTGAGGGGACACCCGGGGCTGACAGGGCCGGCCGCGGGCACAGCCCGGCCAAAACCCGCAACTTGCGCCAAAACTTTCCCAAGTTAATTAAAACAGCCCCCCCACACACCCCCTCCAACCCCTCCCCGTATCGCCGGCGGGCTCCGCGCCGTCGCCGCCGCCGCCCGCCCGGCCCGCTCCCTGCCGGCGGTCCCTGAGGGGAGCTCCATTGTCTGTGAGGGGATGGCCGCGCACCCCCGCCGCGCCCCCGCCCGCCGCGCCCCCGCCCTCCGCGCCGCCGTGCGCGGGGCGCCGGGCGGCCGCGGCGGGTGGCTGCCGGCTCTCCCCCAAAGTTTTTGGATCCGCGTCTCCTCATGATGTATGGATGATATATTGCATTGTGGGTGTCAATATAACTGACGGCCATATTTGCCGGTGCTGCTACTGCTGTAAACAACCCAAAGTGTCTGGGAGACACGGAGACGCTTCGTTGAATTTCAGGACGCTTCTCCTCCTCCCGCTGGCCATGTCTCTGGGAATGTCTTACAAGCCCAACTTGAACGCCCACATCCCCGGGACTCCCCTCAACCCGGGTAAGTCCGCGGCGGCAACTGGGTGGCAAGTTTGGGAGGCGAGCGGCGGGTGCCGCACCGGCACCTGGGGGAAGCCCGGGACTCGAGTTTGTGCCCAGTCCGGTATGGCGGGGCAGCGGCTCCGCGCCGCCATTACCCGCGCCCGCCCGCCCGCCGGCGCCGCCAGCCCCGCCAGCCCCGCTCCGCGCCGCCCCCGCGCCGGGCACCGCGCCCGCCCGGCCCCGCTCCGCCGCCGCCGCCGCCGCTCCGGGGCTCCGGCCGCCGGGTTTCCTCCATGCTCGGCTCCCCGGGGCGGCTGATTGATCTGGATCAGGAATATTCCGGCGGCGCCTCAGCGAGGACCGCTGCTGGCGGGACGCCGCAAGTGCGGCCGCTCGCCCCGCGCCTCGCCTCGCCTCACGCCTCCTCCGGCGGCGGGGCCGCCCCGGGCCGCGCTCCGCGGGCCGGAGGGGAGCCCCGGAGCCCGGACCTCCGTCTGCGGAGGCGCCGCCAGCGCCTCGGGGCCACCCTCGGTCAGCGCTCCCTCCGCCGGAGTCTCCCCCGCATCCCGAGCGGAGCAGCTCTCTCCGCTCGCTGGCGATTTTTTGGGGATGGGGGAGGGCGGCACACAGGGATTGCACTATTTCTTTTAAAAAACTCCTGTTTAAAAATCACTCCTCATCCTTAGATTTGTACAAGAGTCTTTCCAACTTTCCTCTTTAAAAAGTTTCCTTGACAGCATTAACTTTTCGCCTCCTTTTTTTTTTTTCTTTCTTTTTTTAAAACTACATTCCCCCGTTTTTCTCTTCCCGATTTCCGAAGGCATCAGCCGGCGGGTTTTTGCCGGTGCTGCGGTGCTGCTATACATCGGGTCTCCGTGCGTGAATCGGTGCAGCCTGAACAAAGCCGCAGCAGCAATTGCTTCGCTGTGGGATATTTGGAGGGGATCTCGCTAATCTGTGCTCGTCGGCTCCTATTAAACAGCACCAAAATGGAGAAGTTGGTTCTGACTTTCTTTAAAAAATCCCATTCCCGTCTCCCATTCCCGCAGCCCAGCCTGCAGGACTGGCATCAGCCAGCCACAAATCGAGCTGATTTCTTTTTTTTCCTGAGAAAAAGTTTTGGAGTTGGGTTTAGGAGGGAGGGAAATGTGCCCGGGTGATTTTTACAGCACCGTTAGTGGTTGTGATCCTGGGAGGCTGAGGAGCGAAAGGGATCTCCGGGATGCATCTCTATTCTAGCTATCAGGAGAGCAGCAATCATATTTTACTGCAAGGACTCGTCACCAGCTGGTGGATGAGCCGAGGTGGCGGTGCCACCTCGATCCTGCGTGGAGCTGAGCTCGGTGGGGCCGCGAGGGTGCAAAGGCTCGGGGAGCCGGGATCGTGTGTGGGGAGCACCGTGGGTTCGAGTGCTGCTCTGCAGAGGGGTCAGGGAGCAGGGGATGTGCCGAGGATTTCTGACAAAAAGCAGAAGTGCCACCGGAGGGGAAAAAAAAAAGAGAGGAAAAAAAAGAAACAAAACAAAGCCCAGCAAGGGAAACCGTTCTCCTGCCGGCTCCCACGAGAACCTGTGCCTTGCTCTCCGGAACAGCCGTAAAATTGCAGGGAAAACAAAGGTGGTATTTTGCGATGGTGGGTGAGGGGTGGGGATTAGGTCATGCAGTGGAGGGGATCCGAGTCTGGCTGCTCTGCGAGCAGGGACTGCAAAATCCCGGCTCAGACATGCCGCGCACAATGCGAGCCGAGCGGTGAAGTTTCTGTCTCCAGCCCTCTCGCTGCCGTGTCTGTGCTTCCCAACGCTCGGGCTGCGATCAGGGCTTCGGATTCTTTCATGCAGTTTTATCTTCCCCTTCTCTCCCACCCTCCTTTCCCCCTTGTATCGGCAAGTTAGCAGCAGTTTGCTGTCATGCTGGAACTATTCTTGTCTAAGTTGTCCTCTCTTCTGAGTTCGGATCATCCTCAACACCCCCAGAATCTTTTCAATGAAAGAACGTCCTCCTCTGAATCCAAAATGGGCTCTCTCTTCCCTCCCTGTCTTCTGCCATTATCCTCACGCACCAGCTCTTCCTCTAGCTAGTGGTATTGCCAGCACCGTGGCCTAAGGCCAAGGGACTTAGACAAAGCAGTCCTTGCAGTTGCACATATCGCATTCAGAGTGATATGACTGCAAATGGCCCCCTCCTTTCTGGAGCTTAATTCTGATTTGGAGGAGATTGCTTCTCTATTGTGCCTAAATTAAATGCCCCCCAGCCAGGAGGATAAATCCTAGGTTTGCTTCCAAACCTGGAGTGAAGGACCCCCCCGACCCCCCCCTCCACCGTCCTGCAGAGGAGAGGAAAACAGGAAATCTGTCCCTTTTGGCCTGAAATCAGCCCTGCAGAAGCCTCTCTGTATGAATGCTGAATATTTTGGTCTCGGCCGACGGAGGGCTCTGGGCAGCTGTGGATCTCACAGGGATTTTCCTCTGGGAGGTAATGCTGCTTCCCTGCAGTGCAGGGCTTCTGGTGCAGGAGTATTTGGGAAGGCAGTGTCGACTCAGCTCTTGGAGCTGTGTCCTTGCTGCAGAACAAACTCTTCTCAAGTTGAGGCTGAGAGTAGCCACTCTGCAAAATTATACTTAAACTGCACATCGGTGAGATGAAGCAGTTGTGGTTGGTGGGTGCCTGGGCTCTGTTTTTGCATGGGAGCATGTTTTGGGAATCCAACCCTGGACTAAAGTCCAGAGGGAGAAGAGCTGAATGTGGGGGAGGAAATACGGGAGGAAACCTCTGTGGGTTTTCGGCAGATCTGGGGATGACTGCGGGTGAGGAAAATGCAGCTGCTCCACAAGTGACTCAGGATGCTGGAAGCATCTGGGTGCTGACTCCTCTGCCTTACACCAGGCTGAGGGAAGGAGAATGTGTTGTCACAGCAGAATTCAGTGCCTGTTCCTCTTCCCCATTGCCCAGGTCAGTGCTGACACTTGGCCCAGGGTGGCTGCAATCAGGCTTGCAGTGTTTTGTCCGAAATTTGTCAGAAGTCACCTTCCCGGAGGGCCTGTGCTCAGGGAATTGGGTTCCTGCATGCAATACCCCAAGCTTTCAATTCCAAGCTGCCTGTGCTTGGGGAGCCCCATTTAATCTCCTTCACAAGCACCTTCTCTGCCTGGGCTGTAAAAGGTGCTCTGCCGGGGACCTGCAGTGGCTCTACCTTCCCAGCCTCACCTGACCCTGCAGTGTCCCAGGGGAACTTCTGTTACCTTTTCCAACAACCGTATTTTGATTTGTTTGTCTTCTCTTGCTTATCCTACTGGTTCCTGGGAAGTACTGTTTCCTCCTCATCTGTCTTGTGTTTCATATTGTTTGACTATTTCTCCATAAGGGACCAGCTGCTCAGCTGAGGTGAAGTAGAGCACCTCCGTTGACTTAAGCTGAACTAGACTCTTACACCAGCTGTGAATGGGTCTGTAGTTTGTTTTTCACCATGTTTCCATGTGTTTTCTGGCTCAGTGGATATTCACCAGCATTCCTATTTTGTTTAGACTATGCACAGGTCAGAGAAAATATGTTTCAAGATACAGAAGCTAGCAGAAACAGCTTGGGATTTTCCTTTACTTGCATTCTCATCCTTGCAGAAATGTCAGGTTTTGAGACAAAATCCTGTTCGTGTAAAAAAGCATAAAAGCTGTCATCTGTAGGGTCTGGAAACACCAATTCCAGCTGACAGTGACAAGGGAAGGAGCTGTGTCTTGGTTCCACATGAACGAGTGGTGGCCCGTACAGCAAGGGCTGCTCTAGCTGAGGACCAAAGAGGCTCTCAGTGCACCTGCCACACCTCGCAGCAACCACAAGTGTCTTGTGAAAAGTACAAATTCTCACTGGGAGGTGAAATGAAAACAACTTCCCTGTCTGGGACTGTAGCTGGCAACTGGAGAGACCAATTCCATTCAGTCCTGAGAAACGACACCAGCACACGAGGCTGTCCCTTCTGTTCTCAGCACTGCAGTGCAGACTTGCTCGAGCACATGGCTCGCTTGTCGCCCTTTACAGAGACAGCTTCTGTTTGATATTGTTGACCATATTGAGAGGTTGTTTTTGGAGTGGGAGTACTGAAAAGAATACTCTTTGTAGGCAGAACAGAGAGCAAAGTGTTTGTGCCTTAGCAGGGGGGATAATTTCTAAGAAGTATGCTCCCCTCTCCAATTCAGACTGAAATTTGTTGGATCCCTCATCTCTTGAAGTTCATGTGAAGTTAAGCACGATGTAAAAAGAAGCTTGCTGAACATGTTTCAGAATTAGCAATTTTCAAGTGGACTTGTTTGGGCATTTAGAAAACGGGTATTTTTGGCTTTGCCTACCTGAGTGTTTGGCTTGAGAGCAGTGATGTGGTTTTCAGAGTCAGCATGGTCCCCACCCAGCACCTTGGTTTTGCTGCAGAGTAGTTTGGGTTTGTGCTAACTGGATTCCTTTTGGATAAAAGTGATCCAGAAGCTCTGCTCCAGTTGTGCATCATGGATGCTCCATCCTTTGCAATGGGAACACAAGGATCCAAACCAAAGGTGGCACAGCTTTAATCCATACCCCCCCTAGTCTGGGGGACCAGACTAAAATCTAACCTTAAGTCATACCCCCTCAGGCCAACTCCATGTGGTGTACATGAACCAAATGCTTTCATCTTTTGATCTGTTCCTTGTGATGCCAAACTTGCTAGTGTAGGAATAGCTTAAGCAGGAAAAGAAGAATGGTGGGGAGTCAAGGGACTGGCTTTATTTTTTTCCGATAAAAAAAGAGACAGGAGGGTAGGAAGAGGAGACATAAACCATGACCGTTATCCACATGGAAAGATTAAATAGCATGAGAGTACTAGAGGAAAGGCCCAGAGTGTGACAGATCAAAAGAGCAAGGCCTCTGGCTGTTATGATAAAGAATGTCCTAGTTCTTGAGAACATATTTATGTGTCTGCACACTGCGTTTTTTTTAAAGGAAATAGTTTTATTCAAAGAAAGGTCTGTTCCTTCCACAAGGGCTGTTCAAGGGAGAAATAGTGTGTGAAAATACAATTTTCACAGTCACTGCTATAAGGAATGGTTTGTGCAAATGAGAACAGGGTCCATTATTTTAAATTTAAAAATTTATGGAAAGGCTGGGGGGAATGAGGGCTCTGTTTGAACTCTGGGTTGGCAACTGCTGTTAGAATTCAGTGTGTGGCTTGGCTGTGCAGTGGATCTACCTGTGTAGACATGAATGTGGTGTCCCATGGATGGCAAGGAGTTCTTGCTGAACTCAAACCAAGGTGTGTAGAGGGCTAAAGAATAAAATATTCTTGTAGTCAGCCAAAACACTACAGCTGTGTTCAGCTACTTGCTGCAGAAATCGCTGTGCTGGGTGAAGCTGTTACCTCTCCCCTCATGCTCGAGGATGCCTCATGGTGTGTGTTGGCAAAGCAGCTTCAGGAACATTTCTCACGTGTTTTCTTGCAAAGTTGCCTGATTTAGGACAGAAGAGCTCAAATCCTCTCAGTTAAAATGTTCCAGCCTCGTTGTCTGGTACTCCATACAGTCAGGACTCTGTGAGGAGGTCCTGCAGGGTGTGGCAGAGCAGTAACCTCCAGCACTGGGCTCTGGGGAGGTGGTGACCACTGAAATGGCAACAGCCTTGATGTTTCAAGCAGCCTCAGCTCGAAGGGTTTGTGAAACAAAGGGAGAACTGTTGAGATTCCACAGACTGCACCACACACCTTGGATAAAGTCCAGGCTCCAGGTATCTCTTCTGAAATGCTCTCATGTTCCTGTGTGGAAAGAGTCAGTAAAATGGCAGGAGTTGGCCTTTGTGGTTTTTTAGGTCTTTACAAAATCCGGGGCAGTAGAGAACACATATCCAGTGGGTTTGGGAAACACATATCCAGTGGGATTGGCCCTTGGCTTATCTAAGTCAGTCCTACATGAGTAACTCAGCGATTTGTGTGACTGTTCCTGGTTTTCCTTTGCTGCCTGTGGAACAGGGGGGTAGCTGATGCCTTGGCATCTGCCACAGTGGATCAGGTGAGTGTACCCAAGTGTTCCTGCTCCTGCTGCTTCCTTCAGGGTGCTCAGCAAGATGCCTTCCCTGTTATTTTTCCAGCAAGCAGCAATTCTTTAATTAAGAATTAAAACTTGAAGCAGCAAATCGGTCATCACTGCACAGGCTTGGAGCTGAAGGGATCCCTACAAACCTCTCAGGAATTAATGAGAAGGTTCCTGGTCAGCAGGAGTTTAGGCAAACAAAGATTGATTTGAGATCCTTTGTCTCTTGGGGTGTTAATTTGGGCTGAGAGAGACTGCTGGAAGGAAGAGATTTTGATACCAAAATCTCATTTCTGTTTGCTGTACCCCCCATAATTAATAAAGATTAATATTAATTAATTAAGGAAATCACTATATTTTTGTGGGGAAATATGCTTGTGGCAGTCTTCTGCTTAAAATCAGACATAAAAGACATTGTTTGCACTAGAACAAGTGAGGAATCTACAAGGTTTTGTGTACACTTAATTGGGAAAGTGAAGGGAGGAAAGCATGTATATTAATTGAGGTTTTAAACAACAGCAAGCACTAAGATAATTTGGGATGTGATCCAGGGTGCCACTGAAATTCAGTACCAAGCACACTCCCTTTTCGATTCTGTCAGTTCTTAACTGTCTCCATTGTCATTTTAACGTTAGAGAGAGCAAGCCTCAATTTAGATCCCCCCTCCTTTTTTCTCTCTAGTGAATACCTAATCATCACACCGATTTTTGACTGGGTATTGACTGTGAGACTTCCTGGCCTAATTTCTAACTATAATAGCAATATCTGGTGATTTTTTTTTTTTTTAATCCAAGATACACAGGCTATTCAGACATGCAGATAAATTTTGGGTTAATTGAGTAAAATAGTCATCCAAGACCCAGGGCTTCTCCTTGAGATTAACATACAAAGCGATAGGTCAAAAAGCTCAAGGTTTGTTGCCCTGTGAGATACTAATACTCCCCCCCCCCCCCCCCCCCCCCAATTAATTTCATTTTCATGATCGCGTCATTTTAAATTGAGGTGAAACCAAGGATTTTGCTTTTTCTTCCCCCCCTCCAGCTGAGTTTGACTGGCACAACTTCTGACACGGATGTACGGAGGCTGGTACCGCGGCCAAGCCAAATCCTTTCCTTTGTTCTCCGGGCCTGCTGCTGCTGCTGATAAAGTGGTCGGCGCATGGCATTATGTCTTATTACATTTTTGATGCAGACTGCAAAGAAACGGGTAAACTCACCATGGTTACCACGCTCTGTCACTTGGCAGGGCCCGGCGCTCTCAGCGATGGCCTCTAGTGTCTGCAGAGCGGCTCTGCAGAGCCCCGGCTGCTCCGCGCATCCCTCCCGCCTCACCGCATCCTCACAGCCCTCCTTGCTTTTGTCCCTCCGTGTTACCGACCCCCGTGCTGTCCCCACCCCTGGGAAACTTTTCTCGGTCAGCCCCTGGGTGTAGATCCGGCTCTGCTTTGTGCTGGCGTCTCGTGTTTCTAGGAGAGTTTTTCACTCGTGCTGTGTTATCTCCTGCAGACCAAGTGTGTGTCATTGCTTGAATTAACAGAACGTGAAACAATCCCCGAATTGTCCGTGCTGTGATATCACAGGATGTGCTGAGCTGGAAGGGACCCATCAGACCCAGGACACCCTGAGAGCATTATCCAAACGCTTCCTGAACTCAGGCTTAGTGCTGTGACCACTTCCCTGGGGAGCCTGTTCCAATGCCCACAGTTTCCTGATACCCTAAACCACCAATATGTTATCATCAACCCATATGGGATCAATAAGTTGCTCTAAGTTGTGCAAGGGCTGCAGCTCAGTTTTGCTCAGCATTCTTGAGCCTGGTCATCAAAGTCCTTGCCTTATTCACATCCAGTTTGAAGCTCCCAGCTCTTGGATGTGACTGCTTGCAACAACAGTTCAGAGACAAGTCTTTGCAGGATGGGCCTTTTGTTTTATTGTACATGAGGAAAAATCACTTAAGCTTTTCTCTGCTTAATTGAGGTAATTAAACCTTCTTACCTTGCAGCACAAGGGGCTCATTAATGTTTCTGAAGCATTTTGAAGTCCTTGGAAAAAAGATGCGGTTTGCTGTTGTGTCATGTTTACTAATTGTTGAAATTCAGTCATCTGGACTTGAAATACTGAGTTTCACATAGAGAAATCTTACACTTGTGTGTGTATTTTGAGCTGATAATGTGAAGAACTAATTGAGAGAGTAGCTGACAACTGTGCTGTTCCTAGAGTGCCCTACTTTAAGGGTGTGTAGTTTTTTTGGGGGGTTTACTATGCTTAAGCAAAATTAGCTCCATGTGAAACCTCAGTGATGAAACTGCATGTTGTAATGACATGAAATTTAGCAGATTTGTTAAAGACAAAGAGAAACCTTGCTCTTTTTAAGGTGACCTAGTGACCAGCTCAATTCGCCTTTTTGGGATTTCACATCTGGTTAACTAGTAAAAATAAAGAACTTGTAATGAGTGATATCCTGTGATAACTCTGAAGTGGGAAGAGACTTCCCATCTCAGGACAACAGTCCGTTCCACTTCGTTTTGCAGAGCTTTTTACAGAGTTATTGCTGGCCCTTTCTTTTTGTGGAGAGGGGAAAAGAGGAATGAAATAATCTTCAACTTTAAAACAAAATTAGAGATTTACATAGTTCTGAGCCCCAGTGACTTTTAGCATCAGTTTAATTTAGATTTAAATGAAGGCTGGTAAATGAGATTTGTTCTTCATATGAAAGACAGTTGGGAATTTTCAGCAGAGGAGTTGGTAAAGGGGGAGATATTTCCAGACAGCAGGCAGTCTGTGTCTGTGCCTACAGGCAAAGGCAGCAGCATCCATGGATGCAAGGGCACTTGAGCTGCAAGAGTGAAGAAGTTCAGTGGTGTGATGCTCCCTTGCTCCCGAGTGCATAACCAGCAGGTTTTTTAGCACAGTTGTGAAGTGGGCAGTAGAATTAAGCCCCTTAAAAAAAAAAATCTAATAGTTGTTTCTCAAACCTAAAATGTTACCATTGTGGGACAAGGGGGAGAAGGCGTTTTCATTGCTCATTTCTGGAGCAGTTTGTCAGTGATGACATTAGAATCTGTTTTTGGAGCTTGTAACTGACTCAAAACTCATTAGGTGTGAATATAATAGTTTATAACTTTAGAAAAAGTAACCATAACATTAAGTGATGTTATTTTCCCTTTGATCTACTTATACAGCACAATTTGTCTGGCTAAAAATGTTTGATATCACATGAAGAGGAATAATGGTAGCACTCCTCTCCTCCCATGTCACACAATGAGCAGCAGATCTGATGTACTTCAACTGACTGTTCCCTAGGAATAGTTCTGGCATTGGCTGAAAATAGTACTGAGGGTAACTTGCTTTGACCATGTGATGACACTTTGAGTTGCAAAATTACTTTCAGATAACTTGCACTGAAAAAGTAAAAATAGCACAGCACATTAGACTCATCTGTGTGGAATGTATATATGCAAAAATAGGGCTCCTCAATACTTACAGTTTGTCTAGGCAGAAGAAACCTGTCATGCTGCACCCTGCTTCACTTTTAGGCAAACAATTTGCACTGATAATGCTGCAGGCTGTGCTGTTTCCAAGTGTTCATCAGACACGAGAGAAGCATTAATTCAGCCATTCTCTTCCTAGCAGTGATGCTCAGAAATGTCATTAGTGATCTTAGACAAAGGTGAGAGGTCACATCTTTAAGAACAAGTGATTAAAATGTGTCCCAATGTAACAGACTAATTAATCTTTAGATAATAACAGTTTTTTTTTTTTTCTCTTTTCTCTCTGCAGCTGGGAGTGTTCATTCTCCCTCCACAAGTATGGCAACATCAGCACAATACAGACAGCTCATAAACGACTATGGCCCCCCATCTCTAGGCTACACACAGGGGATGCAGGTACAGCTCTGCTTATTTTCCTTTAATCAGATCACTGACCCTACGTTTGCATAGTAGCAGGGATTGTGGCCTGTAATCTGAGGTGTTCCTCCCTCCCAGCAAGGTCTGAAATCAAACCCAAATGGCAGACTGCTTCCTTGCACATGTCTGGGGATCAAATTAGGCTAAGCTGAGTGCTGAGTGAGGTTGGTTCCTAATTAACTGCTAGCCCTGTCCTGTCTGAGTCACAGAGAAATGTCTTGAATTATGCTATGTAAGGGCACTTACATATTTTAAAGTTACTTGTTAAAAACACAGTATTTCTATACAGTTTTATCTTCTCAGTCTCCCTACCTGGCTAACTTCTCCACAAAATAAACATTGAAAAAACAAGAGGCAGGGTAAAATAAGCAGTTCCCAGTTTGCTGGTTTTGCAGGACTGTTTTAACTTCTGCTTCACCCAACGTCCAAGGCTTGCAGCTGCATCTTCACAGTTGATCCCAATTTTTGAAGGGCATTGTGTCCAACTGTAGCAGCAATTGCAAAAAAAAAAAAAAAAAAAAAAAATCATGTTTATATAATAATCCTGAAATTTTGTTATTTTAAAAAAGTGATTTACAGAGATATTTTTGGTCTTTCATAAACTTCTACTTGCTGTTTCTTGTAATTGTTTTGTTTTTACAGTATTTGACTCAGATTAATCTATTTTCAATTACAGGGCACCAGCAGCAGTCAAGTACCACAGAGCAAATATGCAGAACTTCTAGCTATCATAGAAGAATTAGGAAAAGAGATTAGACCTACATATGCTGGGAGTAAAAGTGCGATGGAGAGGCTAAAAAGAGGTAACTTTGAAACTTATTTTTAAAAAGAATCGTTTCCCATCCTCTTTGTGCACTGACTATTTGTATACAACTTAAGGACAACTGTTTCCTTTGAAAAGAGACAACTTGAGCTCCTCCTGAAAGTGGGAGAATTAACCAGCAACTGAAACCTTGGGATGCTCTGCCCGGGCAGTATTTGATAGATAAACAGTGATAAAATGTGTCTCATGTGCATACAGGGAGTTTCAGTTAATAATTCAATCTTATTGCAGAACATCTCATGTATACATTCTTTCAGGCTTCTGGTGATTTACTTGCCATTTCAATTCCCTTTTCTCCCCACTCCCCAAAACCCACAGCCAAGCATTGTTTACATCTGGCACACATCTATTTGGCCCATGAATCTTCACTGAAGTGCATTTTGCCCAAAGAAATACAACATTGTGGTAGTTCTCACTGAGGCCGGTGGAGAAAAAGAGCTACAAAAAAAACCCCCAAAAAGGTGTTCAGGCTGTCAAACATGAGCAGAACTCTGTGGAGAGGAGAATGGGGCTGCTTAGGCTCTGTTACCTCCTGTCAAGTGCATGTCATTAAAAGTCCACCAGTAAGGGACAGAGCAGCTTTTAGGGCTGGCTGATGAGTGTCTCCAGCTTTGCTTTGTCAGCTAAAAGGGGTAATAAACGCCCTTTCCTTGCGGTGTAAAAGAAACCCCTGCATGCCCCACTGCTGACATCAGCCTGACATTGTCCTCTGCAGGGGACGTGCAGGGATATTTCTGAAGGAGCAGTGGGACATTCCACTGCTCCAGCTCCTGAAATGACCCTGAAAGGCCACAGACAACAGTTGTACTGGCAGTCCTCTCCTTCTCTAGCATGACATGGTTACTTTTTCCTCCCTTCCTGTGGTCCTTGTGCTGAGATTGCCTTCAACGCCAAACGGGAATGTTATTGTAACAGACTAACTTCTGCACCTTGCAAATCCCCCTTACACTTACCCGAGACTACAAAGCTTTATTTAAGGCTCAACCATTATGGAAGAGTAATATATCTGCCATGACATGCAATAAAATGACTAGTAGCTGTTCTGGGAAAGGATGCAATAAAGTCTGCTGATGAGTGGTAAGTGGAATCTGGCCCAGCTAAAATCAATGCTGCTGGAGTCTCTCTTTATTGCATTGCCTGACTCAGTATTAATAGATCATGAATGGCAACAGGCTAATGGGGACAGCTTGAGAGAGACCCAGAGAGATGCAGACACTCTCTGGACTGGATGGTTTAACTCAGTGAGGAAAAAGTTGCTTTGCTGCCTCTTGCAACAACGTAGGTTTAAGATACAATGCTGCCACTGTGACTTGCCAGTGTTGCACAAAATCCCGAATAAATACTTTTTGCTGCCATCTTTTGGTCACAAAGGTACCTCTCTTTCCATTTTGGGAGCCTGGTGGCTGAAGGAGCATGTGCAAGTGTGAGAGCAGAAGTGAGTGAGAGTAACCATGTGACTGCTGCCTCCACGGCCATGGAGTTATCCCTGAATAAAGTCCCTGTCCCCAGCTGCGCCTGCTCCTGGGCACAGAGGCTACTGACCTCTAAAACTGGCCAAATTCCCAGTGTTCTACATTATTCAGAGTATTCTGCTGCATGAACTGGGCATCCTGCCACCAGATCCAGGTCTAACACACTGCTTTGAGTTCACGTTTCTGCATCCCACAGCTGCAGCTTTCCTTGTCCATGGCAGTTTAACCCTTTGCAAAGCCTTGCACTCATCAAGTCCTCCCAGGTCAGGAGGCTGCTGCTGTGATCTGGGCTAGCAGCCTTCTAGAAACAGAAGCCATTGGAGATTAACCCCCATCTATTGCCCTTTCTCCACCTTGTTAAGGAGCATGATGAGCAGAGAAATTACCTTCTGTCTTGCCTAGTCAGCAAAATATAAACTTTTGTTGTAGAAAAATCTGTCCATCTTATTTTAACATCTATCTCAAGCTCTGTTTTTTCAGCAGCTCTGGGAGCATAAATCTACATTTAGTTCCAGGATTATGAACCAAGGTCCAGATTGCTGGAACTCAAGGAAACAGGACTTGTAGTGGAAAATTCCACATTATGTCTGTCAGATGAGAGCAGACATGGCAGCATGTAAAGTGGTGATGATTTACACTGGGAGCTGAGCCAGTGTTAGGAGGTAACTTTCTGCACACACTATAAAAAAATCTCTTATTTTTACATGAGAGACACAACTTGTCTTTGAACAATATTATGATGGCCTGGACTTTGGTGCATCCTCCCAGAGAAGAACTATCCCAAAGCATTAAGAGCTTGCTCAAATGACTCCCCAAATAACTTTGTAATTTGTTTCACTCCACTAGCAAAATAATTCACTGGTGGTTAAGAGTTTTTTTCCCCCCTTAAATCTTTGATTTTAAGGAGGCCCACACTGCACATTAAGATCTACCTGCCACTGCAGACTTACAAATCTTACAGTGTCCTGACTCCTGGTTTAGTCCCTTCTCAATTTATAGCAGAAGTTTGGGAAGGCAGACTTGTTTAGTGGCAGCTGATGTTTGGGCTGTCCCCCTTTGCTGAGGCCTGCTGTGGTAGCCTTGGCAACTGGGGACAGAAATACATAAACCTTTCTGTGGACTGTCACTGAATGGGATGATTTAAAACACATCCAATTCTTTTGCAGGCATCATCCATGCTAGAGGATTAGTTCGGGAATGCCTGGCCGAGACGGAACGAAATGCAAGATCCTAGCCCACGGGTTCAGCTGCAAGGTTTTCCATCTCTTCATGAAGAAAAAAGTAACACTTCTTCTTTTTGACTCTTGAAACATTCAGACAAACTCCTTTATTTTGAATGTTTTACCATTCTTGTTTTGCCCTTGCAAAAATGTACAGTGAAGAATGGAAAAAAAAAAACAAGGATTTTTCAACTTACTGAGGGTTTGCATTTTCTAAAGACGTCAAAACTCCCTAAAATGTTTCTAGAACATGGAAACTGAAGTGCATGCAGAGGAATGCTCTTTCTCTCCCAGGCTCTATTTCAGTTCTCTTTTTATCCAGCCACAGCCTCATTCTGTTTTTTCTTTTTCCTTTGACTATGTTCACTTATCCCCAAAACGTCAATCTTTCAAAGTTTGACATAAGCTCTAAGGATTTTTTTTTTAATAAATGCAGAATAGCATGCTGTACCTAGTAGTCTGCTAAGTCACAATTTGTCATACAGCATAGACCCTGCTTAGAAATAACCTTCCCCTTCTCTTATTTTTCCTTTTTTTGTTCATTTTGCATAAACATTTGCATGACTGTTAGTGCTTTGAAGTCCACTTAAAGTGCATGAGCTATATGGAAAATAGGGAAACCTATTAAATAATAACAAGGTCCTGGAAAGCTAATTTCTACATTAAGGCTGGAGATTTCAGTTTAAAGTTTGCAAAAAAAAAAAAAAAAAAAAGAAAAAGAAACACTCTGGATGAATACTAAAACTGTTATTTGCATCTTTGTATGTATTTATTACTTGACGTAATAAAGCTTATTTTCATTAACAGTTTGTATTAAAAGTATGTACAGTCACTTTAATCAGATTCATACTCCAGGAGCAAAAACTGTCAACAGATAAAAATTTAACCTTCATGCAGGAGTTTAGGAAAGGACAAAGAAGGGGAATGCAGATTGCTGGAGCACTCCATCCACGGCACATGGTGCAGTCAGTCTCTGGGACAAGAAAGTGAAGTTCCAGAACTCTCTGTTGCCTTCAAAATCCATACTCTGGCTTTGGGTCTTCATTGAAGGCCAAAACACGGTGGCAGCTGGTGAGGGTGCTGTCCAAAGGTGAAAGAAAAGTTCTGGTTAAGCTGCTGGAGTTGTTAACAGGATAAAACCAGGAAAAACGTACTTCAGGAGTGGCTTCAGAGTAATGTGACAAAGCAAACACAGCTACATTTGTTCCAATAAAATGGGAAACTGTCAAAATGAGTGAAGGTACCAACATGGCCAAGCTGAACTGCAGCACAGCATCAACTTAATAAACAACTCTAATTAATTAATTCACAGCTTGGATGAACTGGACTCTGTTGCCTTGGGAGGCAGCTTCCAAGACAGGTCATTTTTTATCTGTAATGACTCAGTTTTACCCCTGAACTGAAGGGCCATGAGTGACCATCCCTCACCTGCAGGAGAACCCTCCCTGTGCCCCAGTGCTCAGCACCACCCCAGGTAAGATCTGGAAAGCTGCTGTTTAAACTTTATTCATCTGAACCAGTGACTGGTGTCTCTTTCCATCAGCAGCTCAGTTCACACCATCACAACCAGTATCCAAAGCTGGTCACAGTTTGTAAAGGATTTATGTCACTGAAGGCAGTGCCTGAGTAAGGATGGGAAGTGAGAACCTTTTAGGGCTGTTCTCATGTGCTGGAGCTCCCATGAAGCAGCCCAAGGTGTCATCTGCACAGAAGGAAATCTATTGATTTTTTTTGGTCTGTGCTAACAATGGTGGAAAGCTTATAGCTCCTCTGTAACAAGGATTCTTTTATCTCCTGAACTTGGCAGAAAAACTGATTGCTAAATGTGATTAATGAGATGATGGCAGGGAGAAGCAGGAGTACATGAGTGCTTTTATCTCCTCAGCTTTACAGGAACAGCAGGTCAGCACCAGGGTTTCAGCTGTGCTTATGAAGCCCTGCATCATTTGTTAAATTGTTTGGGTTTAATGACAAACAATTCTCTTACCCTGCTAGGGCAAGTCAGTATTTCACATGTTTATTCCTTATCCAATTGTTGCATTTCTTTAAAAAGCTTTTTCCTTTCTAGGTTTTCCTTTGCTCTTCTTTTTTTCTCCTGTTTTTGCTTCTCTGCTGCTTTCTTCTCTTTAAAAACATCACTGTCTTCGCCTTTGTAGAAAAGGTCAACTTTTTCCTGCAGGATTTCTCTGGCAAGCTTTCGGTTCTTCTCCACTGATCTTGTCTGATGACACTGAAGAAATACAAAGGACATTTCTACTGAAACTTTAACCTGTTTATTTTTCAGCTTTCCCTTTCAGGCCATATATTCCTACCATTACAGTAAAGAAAACCCCCTCTTTCCCAAGCCATGAGCATCCTGCCACCAATAACAACTGCAACTTTTAAATCCAGATGATATGTTTTAATAATTATTTGCTACTGTAATTCATCAGACTGGCTTTTGCATTAATCCTTAATGCTTCCCATCTTACCTTGGAAAGCTGCTAGAATTTAACTTAACTGTGTCTTCCCCTTGTGACAGGAAGCAAAGATTAATTTCAAGGTTTTAATCCACAAGAAGTAGGTAAGAGAAATGCTTAAAAAGGATCTGTAGAATGAGTGTGATCAACTTGCTAAGGAAGAGATTCTAACTGACATGAGGGACAGGAATGACAGCTGCCACCAAACAGCAGCTACAATGAACATTCATTTAATTGAAAACTACAAAACTGTAACTGAGTGGCAAAGACAGGAAATGCAGCTCTGACCCCAATTTTATTTATCTGCTGACAGCCAAGACTGCTTCTTGCTGAGACTCTTTACAATATATACATACATACATATATATATAAATATATAAACTTTTCCTCAATGCTACCTGCACTGTGATTATGCTTTATTCTGAAAGGAGACTTCGAAGTCCTGAAACAATTTGTGACTCAATAAAATAAAATAAGACACAATTACCTTCACTACAATCCCAGATGGAATATGCTTCAGGACAACACAGTTGTTTGTTTTATTTGTGGCTTGACCTCCTGGACCATCACCTCTTACAAACTGTTCTTCTAATTCTGCCTCACTTAGTTCAAGGAGATCCAGAGAGTTCCTTTTTCTTTCTGCCTGAAGCAAGGGAACACTGGGCAGAGAGAGCTGCTGCTTCCTCAAAATCCATCGAGTCCATGATGGTGTTTGCACCCCCCTCAGTAAGAATGCAAAATGAAATAAACTTGGAACATTCATACAGAAATAGGACACAGCTTCTCTGGAACAAAACCTGGAATGAAATGGGAGAGTGGAGTTTACCATGAGAATACTTGTTTTAAGGTGAGCTGCTTTAGTTGCACATATTGAGCAGTATTTCAATATTCAGATTTATTTTCAAGGTTATCTGAACTGGTTTCATAGGCATTTGCCTTGAAATATTTACCACGCTGAATAGAATTTTGGTTCTCAATGTATTTTAGTTTCTTAAAATATTTTGAAAGGGATCTGGAAAACAGCAAATAAAAGAATACTCCTGCCAACACTCAGAAAATACTAAACATATAAAAAGCAAGAAACAAAACAACGGAGGAAAAAGAGGTTATTTCAGTCTTGCAATCTGACCTGTATAGTCTCACTGGGAACCCGATTTTTCCCAGGTCAAGGTATTAACAAGATTATTAACAAAGGCACAAAGGTATGCCTGGAAGTGTGCATTTTCCTCATGGATAATGAGGAATGTCAGCTCCTACTCCTGTCAAGTGTCAGTCTTCAGCAAGACATTAGGGAAGCAACTAAAACGGTACATGCTGTTATGCCTGAAATACTTTATTTGACTCAGATGAAAATACCTCAGTGCCACTTGGCAATAAACAGAAAATTTGAACGTAACTGTTGGAATTAAAAAATAATTAAAAGAAAACTTTAATTGGCAGGCGCTACAGAAGTTAGTAGCACTTTAAAATGAAGAATACATGCAGAAAAACAAGCAGCACTTCTGGCTAGTTCTGAACGAGCCTTTATTTAACAGCTCTACCCACTTACAGAAACCCGTTTTGAAACCAGGAAGGAAAACTCTTGATAAGGTTAAAAAAATCACGATCCCTCTCAGCCTACTCCTGCTGTGGGACACTACAGCCCTAAAGCAGGAGGAAACACAGAAGATACCGGAGAATTTATTCGATTTCCCTCTGCACCGCGGCTCCCCCTGGCTGGTGCCAGTCCCGCGGGCTGGGGTCAGGCTCGGAGGGCGGTCCCAGCGGGGCGGACCGGCCCAAGGGAAGCCGAGAACCGAGACCGGAGCCCGGCCCGAGGGCAACGGAGAACTGAGAACAGTGAACGGAGAACGGAGACTGGAACCCGGGCCGCCCCCCGGCCCCGCTCACCTCCGCCGGGACCGCCGCACCGCGCATGCGCACGCCGCGGGAAGGGCGGTGCTGCCAGGATGATTGGCGTGTGGGACAGCCAATCGCTGCGCGAGATGGGCGGGAATTTTCGCTCGCTCTCCAATCGGCTCTCTCCGGGAACGGCGCGGCGGCGCGCGCCAATCCTCTGGCGGCGGCGCGCGGGCTTTGCCGCGCAGCGAATCAGCGCGGGAGGCGCGGGCTGGCGCGCGCTCGAGGCGGCCAATCACGGGGCCGGGCTCAGTGCGGAGCGCCCTCTACCCCCGGCCACACGTTCCAAACTCTCGGTCGCCGCTCGCCGGGAGGGCGGCGCAGAGCGGCGCGTTTTCATCGCCTCACGGCCGCGGGAGGAGGCGGCTGCCGGGCGCCGTGGGCTCCCAGCGATGCGGGTATGAAAGCGAGCGGGTCCTCGGGTAGCCGCCGGAGCCAGCGCCGCTGCGCTTGGCCGGGTCCCCGCGCCCGGAGCCGCGAGGCCGCCCCCGGCGCGCCGCCCCTTTCCGCATAGAGTGACAGGTGCTGCAGCCAATGGGAGGCAGCGGCGCTGTCAACATAGTGGAGCGCGAGGAGCGGCTGCCCAATGAGAGCGAGGGGGCGGGGCTTGGCCTGAGCGGGGCGAAGGGGGCGCTGGTGCAGGGACAGGACCGTGGAGGGGCCGCGCCGAGTGAGGGGTGACATGTGAGGGGTGACATGTGAGGGGCCTGGGGACAGCGGGCGGAGCGCGGCACTCGTGAGCGGACGGAGCGCGCACGGAGCCGGGGAAGGGGTCACGGACTGAGGGGAGGCGGCCCCGAGGGGGCAGACGTGACCAGAGGGGTCCGTGCGGGGGCTGAGCCCTCGAGGCCCGCGCGGCTCCTGAGGACAGCCTGGGGCGCTGCAGCCCCGGGACTCGTTGTCCCTTCTGGGGGTCCCTCAAAGGCCGTGGGGAGATGGGGGCCTGGCGGCGGGGGGCCCTGTCACCGCTTAGGGACCTGCGAGGGCTGGGAAGGAATGGGGTCTGGCTCAGGAGCGATGCAGAACCTCACGGTTTATGTGTCTGCGCTGGCTCCGGCGTTTGTATCGACATCAGCGCCGATACTTCTGAGTTAAAAACATCTCGCAGCTTGTTTTTTTTTCCCCAACCGTGTCCTTTTCTGCAGCTACGTGGCCGTATAAGGACCGCGCTGTGCTGTGGGCTCGATGGATGACAGCGCTCCCGCAGCACAGTTACAGCTCGCTAATATTTTTTTTATCGAGAACAGACTTCTAATGAGGTTATGAAACGAGCCTGTGTCACTGCTAAGTCCCACCCATTTGCTGTGCTGCTGAGATAGGCCACCCATGATTCCATCCTGGGGATTCGGGGTGATTTCGATGCTCCAGTGACTCTCCCAGCCTCAGCTTTAGCTGCCACCTTAGTGGCCTGATAACCTCCAAGTTTTGCAGACTTCTGACCTCTAGGAAAAGAAGAAAGCCGTGTTTTTCTTTTTCTTTTCTTTATCCCAAGAAGCTCTCCCAGAGGGATGTGTGTGTCTGTGATAACTTTCTTCCAATTCTGGCATTTTCAGCCCTACCCAGAGGAGATAGTGAGTGAGTACTCAAAAGACATTTCTGCTAAAGCCAAGCAGTCTCCAGTAAAACAGGGAGAAGTAGGGCAGTTGTCCATTAGTTTCCTTCTGGTGAAAATATTTGATGCTTCTGAAACTCTTAGGGATCTATGTCCAACAACTTGCAAATAATGAAAGCTTAAATCTGTAAAACTCATCAGCATGTCTTGGTAAGCCCTGTAAAGGGGAATAGTCGTGATTTGGAGGTGTTGTGCTTCTTTAAGGCAGCAGAAATTTATTTTTAGCATTATCAGACTACTGAGATTTTATTTCTTAATGTCTCTTTTTACTCTCCATCCATAAAATGATCATAAGGTTTTTCTTCAGTGTTAGAACACAGGCTGAATTCACCAGGGTGCAGAACGTGCTGAAATAAGCCCTATATAAGAACTGATTAATTAATGTATTTCAGGGGTTTTCTTAGTGAAAGTATGCAAACTGGAAGAATATTTAATCTCTCTATAGCCAGTCTGCTTTGAGTACTGTAAGACTGTGGCCCAAGTATTGTGTATTTATTTATTTATGATGTTTTCAGTTAGCCAGCTGCTGTTTCAGGATTCCTGTTTGACTCCTTTTTTTTTTTTTTTTGTTTTATTAATTGGTCAGAAATGTAGCTCAATTTCAAAGCTTTCTGATTTAATGTTACATAATAACAATGAAAAAAGTCATCTGTGAAAAAAGTGAGCCAAATATTACACATAGGAGCAGCAGAAGTTGTTGACCTGTCTAACTCAGTTAGTCTCAGTTTTATTATTTTTGGCAAGTGTGTTTCTTCCAGTGAAGGTTCAGATCCTCAATCACATCTAAATACATCAATAATAGGAGATTTCACACCTTACACATGGTCTGTGGAGCCCCAAAATTAAAAAAAAAACAAAAACAACCAACCAGACCTCGACAACACGGTTTTAGGTGGAATATTTTGCATTCAGACATCGTTTCCAGCCCGGTGTGGATGTGTTTGGAATCTCTTGGAGTTTTGGGAGGCCCAGCAGGCACAAGGCTGAGTGAGCAGCACCTGTTTGCAGGGCTGGCACAGGAGAAGGGAGGGAGCCTGGCTGTGAAATATTTGCACTTTCTGGAGTGGTTTGGCTGACACAACTGTCTCTTCAATTCCAATTCTGTTTCTTCACACAATGAAATTAAATGTTTTTTTTAAAGAAGGAGGGTGATGCTTATTTCTATCTGTTTTTCAGGGTAATGCCATACTTGGGACTAAGATATGGAAAGCAGGGATGTGGTGAATTCTGGACAAGAAACCCCTTCATCCTGTGCAGACTCTGATGTCAGAAACACCCACAGCTCTGTCTGGAACTTGAATTCTAACAGGTAATGTGCTGAAGGAATCACTAACAAATACTTTTATTTTGCTTCTGCTTCATTAGCATGCCTTTACAGTAATACTGATGTTAATGTGAAAATTTTATTTCAACATGATGAGAGTCCTGATGTAAATAGAGTGTATAATTCTCTTCTGGCAGTCTAGCATATGTGGTGTATTGTTTGGGCCACTGTGTTGCACACCTGACACAATAAATAATTGAACTGTTTTTCCTTGTGTTTCACTAGAAGTTCTTCATCCAGTCCCAATGGAGTTTCTGGTTACTCAGGGAATACCAGGTCCTCATTAAAGCCTGCTTCTGTTGAGCTGCTTGCCTCCTTTATGCAAGATATCCAGAACATTGGACATGCTGACTCAGAAATTGTGAGGAACTGTGAGGTATTTGATATTAAAGTTTATTTTTAAAAAAATAATTTATTTATTAATGCATATGCTTTGCATTTTGGAAGACAAATCTAATGATACAATTCAGCAGCAAGATCTGTATTTATTCTTAATGATGAGACAGATCCTTTTACAGTAAATGAACTGATCACCTGCTGGATTTTACTGCCATTTTATCTTCATATCTTGGTGTTTTATAATACAGATCTGAATATTTTTTCCCAAAGTTACAATAAAGATAGCAAGTTTTTGAACTAAAAAATTTAAACCATTAAAACTGTATCACAGAAAACTGGTGTGAACTGATCCTAGAAATTAAAAGTTTTTTTCTAAAAATGGTTCTGTTTTGCTTGACTTATTTATATAATCCATTTGTAAAGATGTTTAGGTGATTAGTTTGTTTTCAGATTTAAACCAACACGAAAATAATGATGGTGGTTTCAATGAACTAATTCTCTCAAATACTTTCTTGAACTTTTTTGTCCCTTTGTATTTTAAATTTTATTATTTTTAGTGATCATAAGGAACATCAGTTTTCCACACCATGGCCTTGTTCTTGCAGATTTTTGAGCTTCCTGGCTGGGATCCATCCAAGTGTGTGTTGACAGATGCTTAATTTGGGTTCTCTTTAACACCTCCAGGAACAGAATATTGATGTCTGTGTCCCGTGTCCTGTGCTTCAAGCACAGGCTCCATAAACATTAGCATAAAATAGTTTTTAAACATCAGATTTTGCCATGTTTCAGGAATGCTGTTTATTTGATTTTTTTAAAGATTGTCTCTTGGTTTCAATGACGTAATTATGCATCATGGCCTTTAGCTGGATTGCTGAGGGGAGGAGTTTCTTACTGAAGTGGATGGACAGAAGGGTGTTTAATTCTCAGTTTTAGAATTGCTTATAACTATTGGAACTGGAATCAACCTTTCCAGAATTTGCCTGTTCTCTGCTGGCAGCTGTTCCTACTTTTAGTTTCCATTGATTGGCATGGTGGGGGCTGAATGTACTGTGGGGTGGGCAACACCCCCCAGTGCTGTTACTCAACTTTGTATTATGTCAACACCCAAGGATAGGATTGCAAAACTATCTGTAGCCAGAGAAAAAGGTAAGAGGTGCAGTATTTCTGTGTTTTAATTATTTTACTTTGTGATTTAATAGACAAGGTGGCTACAGCTACTGAGACTGGTAGAAAAACAATGCCAGGAACAAATAAATGCCCAGCAAGAGCAGTTCCACCATCAAATCCAGGTAAGGAATGACTGTTCATGGAGCTAGATAAGGCTGAATGATTTTTTTTTTCTCCCTCCAACTCCACACTCCTCCAAAACAATGCAGAGAGGCAGTTAATGGAAGTGGATCATTGAAGTACTGTTTATAGGATGCATATTTGAGACAGCCTTGGCTAATTAACAATCAACTGTTAGGAACCATTTCAGGAGTGATTTGTGGATTGTTTTCAATTATTTTGTTTTCACAAACGTTTGGTTCAGAATGCTCACATGATAATGAGGTTTTGTAGGTACAAGATTTTTATTAACTGTTAGACTGTATAATTTCTGGTTTTGAGACAATATACCTTTCTTTTCATTAAAAAAAGTGTTATACAACTTATCATCCCCTCATCCAGACAGTATAAAGCCCAGGAAAACCATCACTGTAATAGCTGAACACCTATTTCACCTTCAGTTGAACAGTTTCTTTTCTAAGAATGAAAAATAACCTATGTGAAGGTTCATATTTTTGCTGAACTCTGTTTGTCCATTAGAACAGAAGAAATGTGTATATATATATATGTAAAACAAGTAATACTAAAAATATAATGCTTAATATCTTCATCATTTTGGTTGCTGTTTTTCCCTTCCCTTTCCTGATGCCCTCCACACTAGTAGTAACCAACAGTTCCTGAACTGAATTACTGAGGTACTGTCCTTTTATCCTGTTTCTCCTGCCTCACCTCCCCACCTTCCCCCCCTCCCTCCCATTTGTTATTTTCATGTTTCCTTCCCCTCGTTTTTCCTTCCTCTTACTGTAGTGGTTTGATTCACTTGTTGCTGATCATAGTCTTTACTAATCCATTGTGTTGGCTTTGCTGGTTTTTGTCTTTTTTTTTTTTTAATAGGAAAGGCACCTCTGGAAGAGCTGAGGGTGTGGTGTCAGCAGGGACTCACTCACTGTATGGGTTGCCACACTAAATACAAAATCAACAGCTGTACCTGAGCTGTGTGAATGCATTCAGTGAAATAGATAGAGCTATTCCAAACTTACACTGCTGTGCCAGTGACATAGTGAAAAGCACTGAAACACAGGCAACTCAACACATTCTAGTGAGAGTAATAAAAAGACACAAAAATAATAATAATCTACTCTTTTTTTTTTTTTTTTTTTTTGTGGAAGAAAAGCAAGGTGCTGCATCAGCACTGACATGATTCTGACAAGAGGTTTGCTCCATGCTGGGTTTCAAGACCAACTGTGCTTGTAAAAATCTCCATCCTTGTGAGATTGGGGATAAAAAGACCTTGAGTTCCTTTTGGAATCAGTGGGGTCAGCCCTTGGCTTATGTGATCTATACCATAAAAGATAACTGTGCCAGGGACAAGCTGTCACCAGCTATGGATCATCCCAACATCAGACTTTATCCCAAAACTGTAGAAAGCACATCTTATTTTTTCCCAATTTTTTTTAATCTCTTGCAGTTATTTGTGACTATGCAAAAAGAAGTAAAAATGCAATTTAATTGGGATAGGAGCCTTTCACTTTTCCTGCACAGGGTATTAATGACAAAGATTAAATGTCAGCAGTGAATCTGATCTTCTTCCCCCCACTCCAGTTCTGTTCTTTCCCTTCTGTTCTCCCTTCCTTACCTTCCTGACAGAGTTAAAATACAAATGATTGCTGCAGTCATGATTGAAATCATTAGCAGAACACAAAACTTTGTAGTGGAAGGAAACTTAATCCCAAGATATTTGTTTATTATTTTTGGCAGAGAAAGGCTGAACTGAAATTCGATTCTTTGTTCTATTTCAAGTTAATCAAAAATCATGTAGGTTCCTCTGAAATTAAGTCTTCTTTTTTATTTCTTACTTTGAGAGAATAAATCATTTTTGTTCAATTTGTGCTCTCCAGTTGCTATTCACATGTGAGTGATGTACTGTAGTTCTGTGAAAAAACATGAGTTCCATGTTCTTAAAATTATTGCAAGTTTTTTTCTTCTTTCTTTCCTGAGGGAATTAGTTTGAAATATATTCTTGAAAACAATTCTATGCTCTGTCTTGTCGTGAGCAAGAGTTGTGTGCTCCTGCAGTTCAGTAATCTCAATTGAACTCTTCAGAAGTGCTGGCCACAGGCACAAATGTGAAATCTCTTCACAGCCCTTGGCAAAAGCATTAATTATTTCTAAGAGCTGTTTCAGTATTGCCAGTGCACAACTGTAAAACTTAGAACTTAAAAAAATTACTTACCTAATATACTGAAATAAGTCTTGTCAGACACTGTAGAATAAAGAGTAAATGTTAAATGTAGTGAGCCAGTTATGGGTTTGCTCCACTCCATCAGACACCAAAACAATCAAAAGGTAGAACTTTGTACCATATGAACCTAACAGCATAATATCTAAATTGAGTTTTTTCAAGTCCAGTTTTATGCAATAATCTTGCAGAGGTACATTATTCCTATTCTCATAATAGAGTAATGATTAATACTTCCATTAAAGCATCCTTGCAATCTTTAAAAATGTATATCCAAGTGAAACAATGTTTCAGACCCAGATTTAGCCAAGCACCTGGATAGTTTGTATTTCTTTAGCTGGTTGGTATGTAACTACAGTTCTGAGGGCAATTAGTGGATACATTCATGCATGCTTTTTACATGAATAAATGACTACTGAGACTCGTAATTCACTGCATGGAATTCAGGATTGTTCCCATGGACATTTTACTGTTATGCACAGTATGTATTTATCTACTTTATGCATGAGATGTCTGCACATGAAAACTTGGGAGTTATGCGGAATAAATACTCTAATAACACGAATCGAAGCTGCATCAAGGTAGGGCTGTGATTTATGGCAGGAATCTCACGGGAATTGTGCCTTTCCCCCCTGTGCAGCTGATTCAGGATGAGATAAAGCAGCTGGTGAGGTTACAGAGCAGCACCCGGGGCAGCGGCAGGGGCCGGGCTTTGCTCACCAACACCTTCCCCTCTCTGCCGAGCCCCATGGGGATGCGCTCGGAGGCGTTTGAGGAGCAGGAGAGCCTCGTGAGCCAGCTGAGATGCAGCGAAGGGGAAGCTCAGCCCGAGGCCGCCGAGGTGCAGCAGGAATGTGCGGGCAGCGAGGCCTCCATGAACAGCGGCTACGGCTCCTTGTCCACCTCGGAGCTGAGCCCTGCCCAGCCCGGCACAGACTGCACGGAGCAAACGCCCCACGGGGCTGGGCTGCACGGGCATGCACACTGTGCTCAAAATAAAAGAGAACTTGCAGAAAAAAAACCAGAGGAAAATCGTTCTTTGGGAAGGAGTGATGTTTTAGTGTTTCCCGCTGGGTGTGAACGTAAAGCTGATGAAGATCATCAACGTGGGAAAAAACCCAGGCAAGTGATAAACTTTCCAAATATGTTAATTTATTGTAGACAATCCCCATTCAGTAAAAGCTGGGAACATGTCTGAGTTGAGTAGAACCTCTTGATGTTCTGCTGCTTGATAGATAAATGTATTTATTTAGCCTGATGCTTCTCAACGATGCAGGTCTGCATTTCCAATGTTTAACTGTTGTAGATATATTTAGGGGAAATACCTTAAGGTGTATGTGTGTGTTTCTTACTGTCTAGCAAATCTTTAACATCATGGGCACAAAAGTTGAAACAAACCCAACCAAAAAGAGTAACTGCAGATGAAGTATGTGTGAACTCTATGCAAGAAAATGAGAGAATGAAGAGATTACCACTTGAGAATGTAAGTCTTGTTTTATTTCATTGTGTTTTTCTAATGCTATTCTTGTAACTGGTATTTTTTTGGAGGTAACAGCATGTTCTCATTCAGCATATACTTTCATATTTTAAGCATTTGAGTTCCCATTCACATATTTAAAGTTTGTGTGGGCAAAGTTTGCTTCTTGGATCATTCCATACTTAGGCACAGAGCTATTTTGGCTTATTTTATTAATTACTTAATTTTTGTCTTAACACCTGCCTGAGTGGCACATGTTCTCTCCTTGAAGAGATAATGACCACACTCACCTGAGGCTTCAGCTCCTGGTAATTTATTATGCCCTGTAATTTTTGAAGGATCTTTGATTTCAGGTCATGATGCCTCTTCTGGCACACAGGATTCTTTATGTGTTAAGGCATTAATCACTTTGCTCAGGATGAAAATAAAGGCACATTTCTTAGGAAATAGCAGTTTGATTATGTGGCTTAGCTTAGTTCCACTTTTGGCTATATAAATTCTGTAGGTTTGGGTCATGCTGTATAATTGTATTAAATCTCCTTGCTTAAAAAGACTAGCAGCATTTATATGCAATTTTTAAACATTATACCCGTGTGCTTTTTTCCCCTTGCTTTGTGATTTTCTTTCTGAATTTGTTTTACCACTGTAATTTTAGACAAACCTTACTGATGCTGCTTTGCCACCATACACTTTTTACCTCAATCAACCCAAGGAAAGTCCGAATTCTGTAGTGTCAGAAGCTTCAGGTATAGTTAATTTCCTGTACTTAAATTCCCTTTCTTTTGAATTCTCATTTTTAAAATTCTTACTGGAATGCATCTCCAATAACTTCAGGGGGTGAGGAGGATTTAAGCACTGACAGGCTTTGCTATAGCATTAATTCTGCTTCTTGCTCCTGTTTTCAAATTGATGGCAGCTTCTGTGTATCACTGCTGGCAGATGTAGGACATGCAGCAGGTGGGATTTTTTCCAAATTTCTCAGCATTTCGAAGCTAAACTTTGTGTTTAAAACTGTTTCATAATGGAATTACTGTTAATATCATGGTAGGATATCAAATATTAGCTCAATGGTGTGGTAATTACAGGAGTTCATGGTAACAGAGGCAGAATTCCTTTAAGCCAAGGGCATGATTCAGTAATTGTGTAAATAGACAAGAACAAAAGAATGTAATGTATAACATAGTGATTTTTAATTTTGGAGGGATGGTTGCTTTGTTGTGTTTTGGTAAGGTTTGGCTTTGTTGTTTTGGGGATGTATATGAGGGGTGGTTGGTGGTGGATTTGCATGGGTTTGGAGGTCGTGATTATTGTTTTTTTTTAATCAAAGTCAGACTTCTAATTCACATATTTTGATCATAACAGGGTGGATTCATTTCAGTAACAAACAGGGGCACAGAGATGCAGCCCTGCAAACTGTGTATAATTATTGCTTCTTCACAAGCCACTGAGAGAGGGACACATTTAAGAAATTGAAGTGGGATTGAGGCTGTGTCTGTTCCTCTTGTGCCATCCCTCTTAGTCCTGGTAGTTTATCCTTGCATGCTACAGAGTGCTGCACAAACTGGAGAGTTTGTAATGTCAGGTGGCTGCCTGGGATTATTCCTTGGGTGGTACCAGTTTGAAGTGCTACACTGGAATCATGAGAACTGGAACTTTGTGGTAAATGAGGGTTTGCCCCTTGAACACCAAATCTGTGTGTTTTAATTGATTTATAGCTTTTGTTGCTGGTTCTGTGTGATGTGAGTGATTATGCTGCCTGTGCTTTGCATTGAGATTTTTGTAACTCCTGGCCTGGTAACAAATGCTCTAATGATATCCTTAAGCAGTAGATGCAAATAACTAATACAGCATTCTTGTTACTGGCAAAATAACATTTTACTAATGGATTTTGGATTCCTGTTCTAGGGCTGCGAGCTTGAAATCTGTAGATTTAATTTTCTTTTGGTATTTTTTCTTATCAGGACTTTCATACTGGAAGTTAGATGAAAAGGAGATGTATCACACTTTACCAGAGAATTTCAGAAGTGAGTTGCCTGGTGTTTTCTCCACAAAAATATCACCAGTTCAGGTAAACTTTGTACATATTTAAAAGTTGTCATGTAGTTGCTTTTTGTCTTTGCTGTTTGCCTGTGATGGAGATGTGATGTTTGCCTTTTGGAGCTCTCCAGAAGTTACATTCTCTGTGAGAACTCTTGTATTATCTCAGTCTCTTCTACCCTGGCTCTTCATTATTTCTGTACCTCACTAACCTCAAGTGGAATTTACTGACCTTTTGTCATTCAAAAGAAACTGTAAAGGAGATGAGAAGTCACTAATATGTTAAGGATGTATGTGCCTTGTTTAAAACTCTGTTTTAGCTGGGTGCATTGAATAAAGCTGCCTGTTCTGAGCTGCTTTATTAGCTAGACCCTCCCCAGAATTGGGGGTAGTGGATTGTGTTCAGAAAATTAATGTAGCAATTTTGCCTGTTGAAGTTGTCTTCTACTGATGAAAGGAAGTTGTCATCACTGAAGGATATTTATCATAAAAGACAAAGGGAAAACAAGCAGATGCCAGACCAGAGTTTTATGCCTCCTTCCCAGCCAAGTCACCCACCAGAGGTAACATTCATTTCTTTACTTCACCGATCAGTTGAGGATATGTTGGGCTGGTTACACATGGCTTGGGCCCTGCTGCCACCTCCAGTGTTAGGCTGGAACAGCAGTTTGAGCAGCCCAGAGATGAAGCAGCTTGGGAAAGGATCCAGCTTGAAAGAACCTCTGAGAACAGCCTGAGCAAGGAGCACCTTTGCTGCACAACCTTGAGGATGCTGCAGGCACGGATCTGCAGCTGCTGAGCTGCACGTGGAACTGCAGTGGCAGGATTTTCCCAGTGCTTCCCACAGGACAAATTCATTCCACTCATGAAACAGAACAGGCACAGGTTGTGGAAATGATTCTTTATCATATTTATTTTTTTATACAGCTCTCAGTCCTGTACATAACCCAGTAATGGTGGCTGCTGTGTGACTGTATTTTATTTAGGTAATTGATGAAGTGCTTTTGTAACCCTGCAGAGTTATTGTTTCAACACACAAACAGACATCATAGTCCTTCAGGTTGCATAACTGACATTTCAGAGGTTTTCTAGAAAGGTACAGATTTGGATATGTCCTTTATTAATATAAAATTAGAAACTCAAGTTGCAATTATTGGGAATGTGTATTGTCATTTCTGTGTTACAGGTGCCTTCATTTTATTTGTAACTTCCAAATAATTGTAATAATATTCAATATATTACCTGCAGTATGTTATGTGGCTTACTGATGTATTTAGATAAATTTTGTTCTTGTAAATGAAGTTAAATCACAATTTTTTAGCATTGTAACTTATTTCCTAGATCTTGACATTGGACCCAACCCTGCATATGAAACCAGGCCAGCAGAACCAGGGACGCTGTTTTTTCAATACTCCTGAAGACTCCACTCCCTTTTCTCCAGACTCTATGGCAGAACATGGATTTCCAAGTCATTGTGACACAGACTCTTTTTCACAGACAAGTCATTCATCTCAGTTTGATGATTCTCCAACACAGCCTGCCAGCAGCAGAGCTGTGCACTTGGACCTGTGGAGAAATCACCCATTCCAGAGTGAAAACAGGGCCAGCTCTCCCTTCCCAGTGGCATACAGGGATGCTGACAATGATCATTCAGTCAACACTGAGGAGGAAGAAACACTGACTCTAACTCCATCTTCTGTTACTCACTCTGCTGACAACAGTTTGCCAGATTACAGCCTTTCAGTGGCATCTGTTGAAGATCCTGTAGTAATGTCAAAGTAAGTGATTTTTCCTTTTTTAAAAGTCAAAAGTTTGGTACTTTCATGAAAGCAATGAAACAACAGTAGTAAACCAAACAAAATATGTGATCTCTTTATACATAAAAATAGAAATACATCCTTCCCTCATAGGCTGTGTGAGGGAGTTCATTTAGGCAGAGAATTTCAAAGTTCAGAGGGAGGAATATTTTCCTCTTTAGAATCAAATGCAGAGAAGCACAGAATTTACTGTGCTTAGGAAAAATAAATATCCTCCACTCACTGTTGAAGCTCTGATTTGCACATGCACAAGCAGACAAGGGCATATATTCCATGTATGAGGGCTTGTAAAAAAGGAAAACTTTATATTGTGTTTGTATACATTATTTTTATATAATAATCATGATATCTATCTCTATTAATGTTAAAACTTCTCTGCCTTACATGACAAAGCTGTCTTTGCTTTGGCTTGAATGCAAACAGAGTTTTGCAAGAGACATTTATATGCTGAGTTCATTATGTGCAGATGAATCCAGCAGTGCATGGTCATGTGGATGGCTGGAATTTTTTTTTAATTCTTATATTGAAATTAGGATTAGGCAGAACCTGAGGGAAAAACACGCTCGACACATTGCTGATCTACGAGCTTACTATGACTCTGAGATACAGAGCTTGAAACAGCAGCTGGAGTCAAGCCACAGAACTGCTGCATCTCAGGACCTGAAGGAAATCAATCAAAGCCTTGCTGACAGGTACTGCTTGTCCTTCTTGTCTTTCTCTTTACATGGTGCTCTTTATATTTTAAAGGCTGAGTATTCTTGTTTGGACTATCTTGGACAGTTTCCCTCTTCACTTCTGAAGAGTTCATGTATCTATGATACAAATATTTCCCTGTTAAATATAAATTTTGCATTATTTAATGCAGTTGCTAAGTTGTGGCTGCCCCATCCCTGGTTAAGCTCAGGGTCCTGAGCTGCCTCATCTTGTGGAAGATGCTCATGGCAGAGGGATTGGAACTGGATGAGCTTTAAGGTCCCTTCCAACTCGAACTGTTCCATGTTTCTGTGAAGATCAGTTCACTATTGTTAGACAGTAAATGTGGTGTTTGGACCACAGTTCTTGTTTGACCCCTTTTTTCTGGAGCCAGTGCAAGCTTTCCTCAATAATGGCTGGCAGGCAGAGGTACTCCTGAGCAATTTGTACTGGAATGATTTGTGTTGGAAGATTGTGCTCTCCTGTCATGCTGGTGAGCATCATCCTCCTGCACCTTCCATGTCACAAGCACAGGTGACACAGGACCAGTCCTGAGTTCATTGGTGACTTTACCCTGGAGTCTGTGTGCCCCATTATCTACACCTTGAGTGTTTGCTGTACAGAGAATATTGATGTGATTTCTGTATAATTATTGCCAGTTAAAACACATATTGCAAATTTAGATAGCTGAAATACTGCACAAAATCTGTGTGTTCCCAGTTTCCTTCTCACCCCGGGCCACCACAGCTCTTCTGAGCAGAGACACTGCAGGGGCTGAAAAATGTGGGAGGGGATCACGGGCTGGGCACCAAAATTCGTAGGGATGCTTGAGGAAGGAAAAAAGGCTATAAAATAGAGATTTATTATTTAAAAACTTGAAGAGATTGGTGTAATCTCTATGTTCTAAATAGGTGTGAGCAGTTAGATGCAGCTCTGAATGAAGCAAGTGCTCGAATAAAAGCCCTTGAAAATAAGAATAACCTGCTAGAAAAGCAAGTGGTAAGTATGTGTTCTTAAATCAAGTTGCTTTTTAAGTAAAAGTGTAAAAGAATGAGCTTTTTCATTAATATCCTGATCAGTGTTTTCATCTTTACCTCTTTTAATTTTTAACCTTTCAACCTTTCCCTTAATATGTAGCATCAGCCCATGTTACACAGTGACTTTCCTGCCTGAGTTTCTTAGGATTCTCTACTTGAATCATCATCACTTTTGCTCATAAACTTTTTTCCAGTTTAGCAGGGATCAAGCAAAATGAAATACTGTGATGTGTTTATCATGTTTCTCTTTAAATTTTCTTAATTTATTTCTTTTGTTTTAATTACTTTCTTACTAGAGCTGTGACACAAGAAATCTTACTTATGCTGGGGCAAAAATACTCTCTTTAGGTATATTTGCAGTTTTTCTAGCTAGAAAAACTAGAAAAGCTGTTTGCTTGTGCATAAATTAATGCATAGCTGTGTTTATTAGTCAAAAACCAGGACACTCTGTCATGAATGTTCAACACTTTGTCATCAGAGTTAGACACCTGCAGAGAACTAATTCAGCCTTCTTTTGACATTTTTCTATGCTGGGAAGTAAGTCAATCAGATGGATTGGGGGCTTTACCTCTAGATATTTAAAATCCTATAAAATAAGTACATTTTTGTTGGCTTTAGTTTTCATTTTCATTCTTTCCAAATCAAAGAAAGATCAAGAACAAAAAGCCTTGTTTAGTTCATGTCCAGATGTACCTTTGTTTTCTGTGCAGGTGATTTTAAGGTAATTCTTTGAACCGAATTAAACAATCTACCAGGGAATAAGAATGTTTTAAACATTCTAAAGAATATTTTCTATCCTGCAGGCAGATTGGAGAGAACGTTTCTATTCCATCAGTGACAATTCCAAAGTGCTGCAGGAGCGGCTCGAGGAAATGCGCACGAGCCACAAGGAGAAGGACAACACCATCAGCCGCCTGAAATCCAGGCTCAAGGAGCTGGAGGAGGCTTTTGAGAAGTTATCTTACAGGTTATCTGACAATACAAACACCAGGCTCCAGGAGGAAAACAAAATGTTTCAAAATGTGAGTGTGAAAATGGATGATAATATAGGTAGAGGTACGACAGCAAGTCCCTGAGTTTACAACAAGAAAACAGAAATTCCTCAGCTGACTCCTTACTAGGCTGGGTGTTGAGGGGCACTGTGGACCTAAAATATATTTAAAAACAATTATTTAAGGTAGAAGTGTGTACTTGATGTGGTAACCCTTGCAATAGTCTCAGGAATTTTATTACTCTAAGTTGAAGATACTAGGTGAAATTATTTTAGAAATTAATTTTTCCTCTCTTAAGCTTGTTGGAGATGAACCAAACTTTTCATACCTCATCCCAACTTGTGATTGTGTATGATTTTAGACTGAATCAAAGGAATTGTTCCTTTGATTCTTCAGGAAGAGCTTTGTGGTATGTTTAAAGGGACTGGCAGAATGAGTATTAGCTGGAGAAGCTACTTCACGCTTTAACTTCTTTTTTACAATTGAAATTTCAAAGTCACTGAGGGATTTTACTGGTTCATTCATTCAGTTTCTTTAGAGACAAATAATTTGAAAATCAGAAATACATTCTGTAGGTAGCTGTCTCCTCTTGTCCTGTCTATAACTTTTTGTTCCAATTAGAAGATGATAAGAGGAACTTAACAAATACTATTAAAGTACATTTTGTATCCCCTGTAGTGCTTCTACATGTGTTAGCCAAGCTGTTGAGATGATTTTCCAGCAGCCAACAAAACTGTTAATTGACTGTGGTCTCACTGTGGGTTGGTGTTCTTTTGTTTTGTTTTAGCTTTTAGGAGAATACGAGTCCCTTGGAAAGGAACATGAAAGAGTAAAGGTAGGCACACAGTGGATAATTCAAAACCCAGACATGCAAACTTGGTGATAATATTCCATGGAATTAGCTGAATTAACTTAAATATTTTGAAAAAGCTCAAATAGAAAGATCCATATTTATCTTTACTGATAACTTCCTTCTTCAGAGTCCTAGAGGGAAAAGGAAGGAAACTGGAATCTGTTTTTCTCCAGTCATAGACAGCAAAAATACTGCAGAGTCAAAGCTGAAGAAATTTAATGGACCCTTTGAAATAGGAAGGTGTAATTGATGTATTGTTTTCAAGACTGATGTGGAGTTACTTGGGTTTTATTTAATGCACTTCTGTAATGTCTGGGCTTTTTACAATTTTCTTTATATCCTTGTAGGATACATTAAATACAACTGAAAACAAATTGCTTGATGCAAACACAGAGATTTCTGATTTGAAAAGGTAACTGTGAATCTTATTATTGTTTTAACAATATGAAATACAAAGTGGGGCCTAAACATCTACTCCCAGAGTGTGAGGGTTGTAGATCTTTCAAGTTTAATTACATTTTATAAAACATTTCATATTGTTTCATGCTACTGATACAAACAAAAAGTCTCATTAATTTAGGATATGCATTTTTTTTGCATTTATGCATTTTTTTCTACTTCCTGTGCTTCCACAGTGCTGTCACCTGGTCCTGTCTTTCTGGCCAGATTACCTGATTTATTTAACTTTAAATTCAAATACATATTTCTATTCATATTTAGATAGAGATGCATAGACAGAAATGTAGCAGTTCCTCTTGTTCTCCTTCTTCATCCAGAATATCTGAATAAAAATGAGTAAAACTATTAAGAAATGTGATGTGTCTTTTATGCCATTTAAATAATTTCATAATGCATCTTTTTAAGGACAATTTTAAAACTTGAAGCTCAGCTCAAGCAGGTGGAACATGAAAATGCACTGAAACTTCGCCATATAAGTGAAAATCGTTTAAGAACCTCTTGTGCCAAGTAAGTGAACATTCAGACATGAAAACAATGTGTTTTGGAATAGCTTTTAACATGTTTTGGCTAAAAATGGATCAAGATGAAGTCAGTCCATGGGCTGAACTGGATTAAACACATGTGATGTAATCCAGAGATTGAATGTGCCAAGAAATTATTAAACCCAAAGAAATATTCTGGCTAATGTATGTGTGACTTGGCAAACTGTCCCTACTCTTCTCAAATGAGTGTTTGCTAGGTCTCAGCTGCTCAGCTGAATTCCCACACTCCACTAAGATCTTGGGAATAGAGCCTGATAGTCCAGTGAGACATTGGAGGTTTTCTTTGTTCTCATTGGTTTGAAAGGCTGATTCCTGCTTAGTATGGCTCTAAATGCACTTTGTGCAGGTAACCTGAAAGGAGAGTGGAAGCTCTGGTTCCAGGTCCAAACTCTGGTTTGAATTGGGAATTTATGTTAAAGAAATTCAAGTTGATCTGTGCTCTGGTTTTGTTTGAGGGTTTTTTTTAACATTTTAAAGGCCTGAAAAGCTTTGTCCCCCTCTGGTTTTTGTTACTCAGTTATGGCCTGTTCAGTGTCTCTCCCATTTCAGCACAGATGCTGTGGAAAAATGACCAATAATGGGATTTGGGGAAAGTCCATTGGGATGTATTGAACAGGAGTATCTTGGGGGAGATTTGAATTTTGATGATTACAAAGACAGAAATAATTTATTATTAATATTAATATATTAAAGGAATTTCTGTTTGGACCTCTTTTAGTATTTATGAACCAGACCCTTCAACAATGAATAGAAAAAAGAAGGCCTGGACATGACAGAGCATGTTCATCAGGGAGTGGGGGATGTGAGAACCAATATGGATTTAGAAGTTAATCTGTCCCTAACTGATCCCAGAGGCTCAAGGAAAGCCTCATTCCAATTGAGTGCCCAGCAGGATAAATTTACAGAATGGTGCCTATAGTTCATAGCTTGGGTAAACAAGACCCTTTTTTCCTAATTATCTGCTTTCTTTTGTATAGAAATCACATTTTTCTTTTGATAGCTCAAGATAATGATATACCTATTGATGCTTATTAGTTGAGGTTTATCACTCTTGGGTCATCAATGCTGGCTTTTTCTTGGTTTTTTTTGTTTTTTATTTTTCTAATAATAGTTGTCCAAAGGCAAGCTGGGATCAGATGCTCTGAACTACTGCAGTAATCTCCACCAAATGTTTTCATTTAATTAGTTGAGATCTACTTGCAACCCAAACCTGGGTCTGAGTAAGCAGCATTAAATTACAGGAAGATGTTAGTGGAGCTTTGCATTCTGAGCATATTGTGTAATTTAGACTGAAACCTCAACATATGTTTTTTTTTCTTTTCATCAAATACTCTATTTTTACTTTACAAACGTGTTTTAAAAAGCAGTTATTTTTTCCACAATATTTACAAGTTTACTGTATATTTGTTTATTGGAATAAATCACAGGTTTTTCTTAAAAAGCAAAACAGAAACAAACAAAAAAAACCCCAAACTCCAAAGCCTTTCATAATTTTGAAGCTTTTTATTCCCACAGCAAGCTGGGAACTCCTGATGTCAGCAGGAGAAAGTGGCTGATACCAGGAGCTGAATATTCCATCTTCACTGGGCAGCCTTTGGAGGGCCAGGAAAGCCCCAAAGACAACAGGCTGGAAGAAACCTATATTCCTTCTAGGTGAGTTGGTTTCTGAAATCTGAACTAAACTAAAATCTGAACCAAATTTCACCATGTTTTTGTTTATTCTGTTCATGTTTGGGTATATGAAATAAAATAAAATAAAAAACTTGATCTTCTTTTTTTCCTTCCACCACCTCACATTCTTTAAGGCACAATTCTCCTCCTGAGAAAGACTCCTCACAGGAAGATTCTTCAACAAACACAATAGAAAAGAAAGAAAATGAGATGTCAGAAGCACCAATTATAAAAGCCTTTAAAGAACTTGAAGAAGGAAAAATATTTAAAGATTGGGGTACACAGACAGAAAAAGAAGATGCACCAGCTAGTAACTCTTGTTTTTATATTCCTGAATATGTCTTTACTGGCTTTTCTTTGTTTGCATGTCTTTTGGCTTTGGTATTCTCAGCATTCAAGTCCACCAGGCTTCAGTGATGGGATAAAAATGGTTTTAGCATGCAAACTTGTGAGGTTCTCCTAAGAAAATTCAAAGTTAAATATCCAAGATTTGTTTAGAATAGGGGGAACGCAGAGATTGTTGTTAGGTCTTAAGTTGAAGACTAGTTAATGTCTCCTTTTCTAAGAAAATCTCAATATTTATAAACAGTTAATGGAGTCCTAACAAAGCTCTGGCTGCTGTACATCCATTTTAGTTTCCATGGTGTTGTATGGGAATGGAATTGAGGAAGTGGGACTGCCCTGAGCTGTTGTAACAACGCTGATTTGGGGAAAGCACTGAGTCTTTCCTAAAAGCTTGGATTCTGAGCCTCAGGCAGGTCCTTCAGCCTTTGCCAAGAGATGCTTTTGTCCTTTTGATTTCCACAGTTTCTCTATTTAACAGTGTTACTCAGCATGGTTTCTCCCTCACACACTGCAAAGGTCCCTTTTCATGAGTTAAACTTCTGTTCCATGAGTAGGAAGAGAGACTTGAGCAAAACATCACAAATGCATTGATGTGAGGGAGAAGAAGCTCAGTTCAGGGGAATATTTGTGAGTTCTTGTGTTGAAAAAAATTGATGAATACAGCAGCTTTTATTTCTTTTCTTTTAATTAGAACCATCAACTCGACGTCAGACCGTTGGGTTTGTTGAAACTTCTTTGGTTTCAAACCGATCTCCAGAGAAAGGAAGAGACCAGCACAGACCCAAACGGTTCAGCTCCCCCTGTGGTCAGAGGTCATCGTCCCTTCCTCCTGCAAACAGGAAATCCAACACTCCCAGTCAGTGCTTTTCTCAGCTTTGCTTTGTGTTACTCAAAAAGTAGAATTTAGTCATGAAAGGCTGCCCTAGAAGGTGGAAAAATAGGGACAGGGTATCTGCGTTGTTCTGGCAGTCTGACATGTCTGTAATGACAGAATATGTGAGAGTTCTGAGTTTATTTTCATTTTTCCATGTTGTGATGCACTTCTCATCTAATTGAGATAAACATGTAGACAGCTTTGAAGAGTATTCTTTTAAGCTGTAAGCACATGAGTGGGAGGTACTGCACTGAGGAGTTTGAGGTAGATAAACTTTGTCTTTTGCAGCAAGAAGAGAGATAATGTTGGCACCAGTGTCTGTGACATATAGCCCAAAACGATCTCCAAAAGAAAACCTCTCTCCTGGATTTAGCCATTTGCTCAGCAGAAATGAAAACACAGTGACAAGGTATGAGTCTGGTGAATACAGTTGTGTTCTGATCATTTTTAGAGCAGCAGGATGTTTTTCCAGGTTTAACACTTCTGTTTCTTGTTCATTAAATGTCCTTGAAAATGAGTCGTGAAGATTTCTGAATATGAAGCTAAGTTGTGCTTTTTAAAATCTGTCAAGGAAAATCTAGAATGGTTGAACAGGATTTAGAAGACTTACAGTCTTCTTCTAAAAAAAATAATAAATTGTTTATTCAACCAAAAGATGAAAAAGTAGAAAATAATGTATTGCTTGATACATGACTTCTAACAAGTAATTGCTGTGTGCTTCCTGCTCTGTAGATTTGATATACTTCTAGATGACCTGGAAACTGGTGCTACTTCTACTTTACAGCACAATAATCCAAGGAAAAGGCTCCAGTTTCACTCACTAGATGATGTAGAAGGTAATCTGTCAAAGTGGAGGGAAACTGTTCTTTATTTTTGTACCACAATTCTTTCTACAGTCTCTTTACTCTGTGAAGTCTAACTTTTAAAAATCCTCTAAATCTTGCCTTATTCCTGTAGACAGAGAAATCCTGTTCATACAGTCTTTTATTTTTATGTATATGTGTGTGTGCACAAACAGAGTGGAACAAGAGAAATAATTAAATAGAGAAAGAAGGGAAATACATTTCCCTGTGCTTAACTCAGTTATCCAATGCATATCTTAGTGGGGTCTATATTAAGATATACACACTGAGTCATGCTAATAAAATTCTATTTCTAAACATTGCATTATGGACAGCAAAGAGTAACTAATAAAACCAGTTGTTTCAGATTTTTTGAAATGATTGATCTTTTCTCATTACTGTAATCCTTCTCACAATGTTCTGCTTTTTGGTTTTATCCATGCTCTTATTTAGACTGGTGTTTGCATGACAACCAGTCAGCTTGGTGATATTTAGAAATGTACCAGTAAAAGTAATTCCTAATTAGTACAACACAGGAATCTGGTTGTTAACCAAAAAATATGCTGTGTTTCAAAGATCTCTTGAAAGATGACCCATACAAATGTTTTGCATTCCTTTGGGAAGCTGTTCAAGGCAAGTGACTGAGCTGGGCTTGTCCCTCTCCTCGTTCCATGCACTTCCAAAACCACACTGTGCTTAGTTTCTTTTTCTGTCCTGTGTAACAATTTCCCAGATAATTACAAAACAGATAAAAAGACCCCTGTTCTGTTGATAGGAAGGCAGCATTCAGGTGCCAGACACAGCTCCTGTACTGAATCTGTCAGTAATGGAAAGAAGAAAGCTGCAGCTTGGGAGGAGAGGAGCCAGAGATACGAGGCAGAGCAATCACCTTGTGAGGAAGACTTCAAGTACACAGCAAGGATTACAACTCTGGCTGAAACAGAGAGGCTTTTTGATGAGCTGACTCATGAAAAGCAACAGGCAAAGATAATTTTTGTTTTCATGCTGTGACAAATTGTAATTATTGTATGAGAGGTGAGGGATGGAGCCATTTATCCATGGAATGCATGGCTGAAATTCATCCACAACTTCAGTGTCACGTCAGGAATGTGCCATTATCCTTCCCTGTCCCTAAATTCATTAGAGTCACTGTAACACAAACACAGTGTGGGTGGGGGTTGGCACAGTAGTATGGTGTTAAAGAACAAAACACTACATTCTGTCTGTAATCCATACACCTCACCTCTCTGTAAGAGGAGTTAGGGAGGCTCATATTGGCTCTTGAAACTAATTTACAGCTGAAGTGTTTTCTGTTATTAGATTGAGGCTGCACTGAGCCGAATCCCTTGTTCTGGTGGAAGAATGACCTTGCAAGCAAGACTAAATCAGGTGAAAAAGCTTCTCTGTATTACTGCTCTCTTTTGTTCTTCCACAATGCAGAATACGTAATGTAGAGGAAAGATCCTCTGGGTAGTAAATGTGATTACTCTGTGGGAATTTTGTTTTTTTAATGTTATGGTTTTATATTGTTTAATATCTTCTGTTTTTTGTACATGGGATGCATTTTGCCAAATTACTGCAAGAATCTTGTGCTAATGCTGAGAGGGAGATAAAGGCAATGCATTAACAAAATGCAGAGACTATGAAATAGATCCCTGAAGCTCCAGAGAGGATGTTGTGCTGTAGAAGAAATTGAAAAGTTTAGTTTTTGTTTGGTTGGGGTTTTGTCTCCTTGAAAGTACGAAGAAGAAAGTAAGAAGCTAAAAATAACTGGTTTGGGTGGAATACAGGGAAGTACTTTTTGTGGAAAACTCTGCAAACTCTTTTAATAAAAACAAAGTCTCAAATTTGTCTTTTAGAGGTCTCTTCAAAGCATTCAACTTCAGCATTTCCTAAATTGTAATCCCAGGGTGTTTTATCAATTTGTCAATATGAAATTAAAAGTGCATTCCAGTAAATCAATACTGCTACTCACTACAGGGATCAGCTGCCTCCCTAATTATCAGCCTGTCCTAATTCTTGTCAGGTTTCTCTCATGGAGTTTTGTAAATCATGTGTTAAAAAAGGCAACAAATACATAAAAATAACATGACAAGTTTGTAGGTCTGGCTCTGCATTTTGGGTGATAACAATGCTCCTAAGGCCTCAAAAAGGATACCAGGAATATAGGAATGATAGCAGTTTCCTAATTTTAGAAGGAGTATTGGATTTTATGATATATTATTAATGCTTTTTTGTTCTTTCTTTTAACTCTTCCTTTTAGGAAGCCCTGGAAGATCGTTTGGAAAGAATTAACAGAGATTTGGGGTTAATACGAATGACTCTGAAAAGATTTCATGTTTTAAGAACCTCTGCAAATCTTTGACTGCAAATATACTTTTTTTTTTTTTCACTAATATATAAGGATGCACTCAGTAAATGCAAATTATTTTGTATTTTTATAAACCCTGAAAAGTAGTTTTGCAACCATGTTACCCTTTACAAGCAGCAATATTTTGTACTTCAAACAGCCACCTCTATTTTAAACGTATTTTTGTTACACCTGAGAAATCAATGTTTATCCTGTATTGTAATATTTTTAGAAATATTAATTATTTTTAAATAGTGATATTCAATTTATAATAAGAAACTAAAAGGCAGCTTGTTTTCAGAGAAAAATGGTAGTGTTACCCTTTTGCACTTGGTTTTCCTCCACCATTTTATAAATATTTATGGTGTGATGTAAATATTAGCCAAGAGGAGATTTTGGACTTTAATACAAAAAGCAACATGAGTTGTTGAAGAGAACCACTGTTCTGTGGTAAATCCTTTTAATTTAAACCTTTGACATGGATGTTTCTCATTGTGACAGAACTGTGAGCAATACTTGCACTATGGCTGGCTGGGGCAGGAAAACCCTTCTCTGATTTATCTGATGTCTGCCAGCAGTCACAGCGAGGCCTGTTTTGATCCTGTGAGTACCAGGACTCACCTGGCAGCAGCCTCCTGTCTCCCAGTGAACAACTGCACTCCAGGACTGGAACTCCTTTCCTGAAGTTACTGTTCCATGTGCCAGCCTGGCTTTCATGCCTGTGTTCTGTTCGTGTACATTTCATGTATTTGTGAACATAAACAATTTTTTCTCGGTGAAAAAATACTTATTTGCCAGTTGTCATGTTGTTGCATTACTATCCAACATTGATATTTTGGTTTGTATTTTAATATTAAATAAATGTTTAATTAGATTCTTTCCTCCTGCCCAAGTACAGTAATAGGCTCTGGGATATTACATCAGCGATAATGTAGGTTTTAATCATATTGTGTGTTTCAAATTCTGTCCTTGTTCAAGATGTTTAGCCACCAATGATGTGATTATAGGGCCAGAATAGCTGTCATAAAGGAAGCTTGAGAAGGTCTGATTCTAAAATTAGAGTGCTGTGGTTTAAGATATTTGATGAGGAGCTGTCCAACCCATGCATGGTCTTTTAAAAAATTCTGTTGTTTTTGCAACCCATTGTGCCCTGTGGGTACTTCCAGTGCAAGATCAGAGCTGGGGAGAAGTCAAGGATGGGAGTTTCTCATTTTCCCCTTTACTCTAAAATGCAGAAATTGGGTCTGAATGCTTGGAGAGGATTTGCCCCAAAGTATTTTCAGTCTCCACAAAGAGATGTACAATTCTGATAACATTCCATGTTCTTACTGGTAATTTTTACTTAGAAGGGGTGGAGGGGGGGAAAAAAAGAATCTTTACTTCCCTGCTTAGCTCTATTCAGCTGCAGTTTCCCCACTATTTTGTTACTAACAGGTACAATTTTAAAGCATTCTTCAGAAATACCAGTCAGCCAGCGGGATTTTTCCAAGGAATCCATCACAGGAAAATTTCATGAGTCCAGTAATGGTCTTGTTTTCTTTCATCACTGCTACAGCAAAACCAAAGAATTTTCCTGACAGACATTAGAGGCAAGTAGGTAAATCAGCTCAGCTCTTTCACTGCCTCTCCTTGTAACCTCCCTTCATCTCCACTCCATTCTCTCCAGCACTATTCATATTCATGGACTCCTTTTTATTACATCCAGAAAACTGAATTGTGA
Source organism: Sturnus vulgaris (assembly GCF_052056855.1). Taxonomy (NCBI): domain Eukaryota; kingdom Metazoa; phylum Chordata; class Aves; order Passeriformes; family Sturnidae; genus Sturnus; species Sturnus vulgaris. The sequence goes on from NC_142261.1 coordinate 2,448,486, forward strand.
GTCAGAATTTATTTTTTAATCAAAAGTCCTCCTCCATCTGTTGGAGTTCTTTAGGCTATTTCTGTTCTATTATAACACTGAAGGGGGGTGGAAAAAGTGTTGCTTTTAGTAAACTTCTAGGCCAACCTTCTCAAATATCTGTGTGACCTGTTCAGTGTGGTGCCTTTGGCCTGATTCATCAGAGGGCAGAGGCTCTGCAGTTCCAGATTAAATCAGTGGGAGGCCTGAATGCTCAGTGCTCCTGAAAATCAGACCCGAAGCACCAAAAACTGGGACACGGGGAGCATTTACTGTGGGAGCCAGGATTGTGCTGGCCCTGCCCTTTGCTGGACATTGTCCTTTTGTTTTTAATCCCCTTTCAACTTCCCCTTAACACGGGGATATTGCATTGTTCTCTCTTTGAGGACACATAAGGATTTCCAGATAACCAGAGAAGCTTTTGCTTCCTCTTTGGAGGACTTTACTCATCTTCCTCTCGTGTTCTCACCTGACACTTCCCATCTATGTTGGCATTTATCTCCTTTCCACACCTACAAGGTCCTGCCTGGAGCCCGAGGATCTCCTCTGCCTCAGTCTGTCCTTGCAAGACACTCCCATACCGAGTTTTCTCTATGATAATAAACATTTCAACTCCTCCAGCTCTGAGATTTAAACTTTGGAAAATAAAATTTCTGTTTGTTCACATCTCTAGAAAGCAAATTAAAGAAGTTGTAGCAGTGATAGGTTTAGGCATAATCTGCCTCCTAACGTGGACTACAACTCGGTGTGGCAATGCAGGAACAGTTACAAAACAAACTGCGAGTGTTTTGGCTTTGCAGAGAGGGAAGAAGGGCTGGGATGATGCATCCTGAGTGAAAAACAACCGCAGGAAATTAACAAAGGTTTAAAAGGCCATGGTAAATTTCACCGCAGTTTCATCGTAAATTTCACCGTAAATTTCTTTTCTGAGTTTCTGAATAAAACAATCGCTGAACTTTTTGAGATTTTTTTTTTCCCCCGCTAAGCTTTGTAGACAATAAAATTCGAGGAGTCACCAGCGCTGCTCTGGGGGCAGGTGAGGGCAGGGCGCGGGCTGGGGCTCGGTACGCGCCGTTACCTCCCTGCGGGCACCGGGACCGGCAGCGAGCGGGACAACGAGCCCGACGCGGGGCGGCGAGCGGAGGAGGGCGGTGCCAGCCCCGGGGATCCCCGCTCGTTCCCCTCTCTCTCGTTCCCCTCTCTTTCTCCGCTCTTTCCCCGCTCGTTCCTCTCTCGTTCCCCGCTCGCTCCCCGCGCCGCCCGCGCCTTCCCCGCACGGCGGGGCGGTCCCGCTGCCCCGCGCTCCCCGCCGCGGCCGGCAGGCGGCGCCCTCGCCCCGCCCGCCCGCCCGGCTGAGGGAGCGCGGAGCGGCGCGGGGAAGGAAGTGGCGGCTCCCGGTGCTGCCGGTGTGCGGGGCTCGGCTGGGCTGGGCTGGGCTCGGCGGGTAAATCCGCACGGCCGCCGTGCCACGGCAGGGCAAGGGCAGTGCCAGAGCGGGGTTCTTCGCTTTTCCCGCTCCCTCCTCCCCCGCAGCTGCGGCGGCCCGCCCGCCTCGCCTTCCCCCCGCCTCCGCCGTCCCCGCGCCGCGGCAGCGCCGGCGGGCGAGGAGCTGCCCGCGCCCGGCCCGCCCGCGCCGGGGATTATGCCAGCGGTGCGCGGGTATGCCGGCAGGCAGCGACCCGTAGGCAGCAGCAGCCGCCGAGCCGCGGCGGCATCGGCAGCAGCAGCAGCAGCAGCAGCAGCAGGAGCCGCGGCCGCCGCGCCGGGAGCAGCCGGTGCGTGGCGGGGGGCGCTGAGGGCGGGCGGGTGGCGGCGGGGCGAGCACCGATACCTGGCGGACCCCGGGCCGGCCCGGCCGTGCCTTGGAGGGGACGGGAGCCGCGGCGGGCCCCAGGAGAGCTGAGCTGGGCTGGCCGGGCCCGCGGAGGGGCCGGTGCGGCTGGGGGGCCCCTCCCGGGACCGCGGAACGGCCCCCGCGGGCCGCGGCGGGTCCCGGCCGGCACCTGGAGGCTGCCGCGGCCTGAGCAGGGCCGGGCTGTCCGTCCTCGCCCGGGATGCGGCGGTAAAAGTTTCCCGATGGAGCAGTCGGTGACCGGGAGGGCCCCGCAGCCATGGCAGCGCCCGGCACCGCACGCCAGGGACGCGGGACCGCAGCCCCGCGCTGCCGAGGTCCGGCGTGTGGCACAGCCGGTGTCGGGCTGTCCCTGTGCTGGCGGCTTGCGGGCACAGACTCCGCTCCGTGCCCGCGGGGACAGCCGGGGACGAGCGGACGGACGGACGGACCGAGCACCCTCCGCACCGGGTCGCGGCACCCGGAGGTTCGGGGCGGTCATGGCCCGAGGCCGGAGCCAGCCCCCGGGAGAGCTCCGTCCTGGCCTCCTTCCTCGGGTACCGCATCTCCGAGCCTTGAATTTCACCGAATTCGGCTCTGGCAGAGGTCCCCGGTGGAGGTTTTGTCGTGCGGTGTCCCAGGAGCCCCTCGGACGGGGCCTGGCCCTGGGGAGGGGGTGAAGGTGCTGCCCGCGGCTGCTCCCATCCCTGTGGGAGAAGAGGGTGAGACCCTCGGCAGCCTCAAAGAATAAATGTCCGTGACTGGTTATAGCTGAGGGACAGCCCCGTGAGCTTTCGGGGCTCGAGACCCCGCCGTGCCAGGGCACTGCTGGGTGGTGACTGGGAGCTGGCCGTGCTCCTTAGCGGTGCTTTTCCTTGCGGGAGTAGGAGAAAGAGATTCTTCCCTTTTGAAGGAGCAGAATGCCAATTCCTTAGTTGGATGATGGGCTGCAAGAGGGGATTCTTTTAGCTAGGCCTGGCAGTCCTTTCTCCTGGCCTCCCCATCCCTTGACAGAAGGGGTCCTGCCTGGTGTTCCCGAACAACCTTGGGCTCTATCATGGAGCGTGTTGCTGCTGTCCTACGGCTACAGCATGAACAGCTCCAGCTTTTTGCCCAGCTGAGGGAGGGTTAAATCCCTTCCTTCACCTCCTCCCCAGACTCTCCTGCTTCACTGAAGGAGCAGAAGCACAGAGTGTGCTGAGGTGCTCGGGCTGGGAGCATCATTCAGAGGAGTGCCCTGCTCAGTCAGCCACCCGAGTCAGTCCTGTCACATTTCAAGCTTGAATCCCACGACTGAGGTGAAGTCTATTTAAACTGTGTATTTAAGCAAAACAAAAAGTTTCTTCATGTGTTGGTACCTGCTCTAAAGTGAGAGCTTCCATCTTCTCCGTGCTCTGTGCGTCTGGAAGCTGCTAAGTGGGAATTGGATGTCAGGAGGCGTTTTCAGCCTTTGAAGACATAATCTGGGAGTGCTCAGCTCTGAACAGGACAGTGGCAATAGATCAGCCTGTGTGGACATGAGGATGTGAATAGGCGGGTGTTTGAGGGCATGTCAGAATATCAGTGGCTGTAGGACTCCTTATCCCCCCCCGATGGCACCGATTCCTGCTCCGTGCCCACATCTTTTTGCTCGTGCTGTATTTTTATCGCGTGGTTTATTTTTGTCGTGACTGCCTTGTGCTCCCGAGTAACACAAGACGACTGACTGCCTTACAGAGTTCAGCACTGGCTTCTGGGCCAGGGGTTTCCCCGCCTTCCCCCCCAGTGTTGAATAGGAGACTGCTGTTCGCAGCCCTTTTCCCTGTTTTCCTGGGGCAGACCTCGTGCCGCCGGTGGCTGATGGATCTCGGAGTGCCTGGTTATTCTGACAGGTAACCAGCTCCTTGTTTTGGCCGCGGGCTGCTCGGGAATTGAAACGCCTCCTCGGGATACACAGAATCAAGGATGGCCAGGCATGAAAGCACGGTTGCAGACTTGTCCTGGCTTGTTGTTTGTCTCAGGATTTCTGCTTTGTGGTCCTTGCAGTGTGTTCTGGTTGTGGCAGCATCTCTGAGAGGGGAAGGATGAGCAGCCCGGGCTGGGAACGCAGCTTGTGCTGCTTTTGATGGAGCAGACTTCTGGTAGGCTGCTGGGCTTCATTAATCATATTTAAGTTTCTATCACTAACTTTTAATTAAAAGCATAGTTGATACCACTTTAATGAACGTACAGATGTTAGCTATCTTCATGCATAAAAATGCTTTTTAATTCCCTTACTATTCCCTTTATGGCCCTTAGATGCTTTTGTTGCCATCTAAACCGTGTACAGTAGCAGCTGTTTATCTTCTTAATAAAACTTTTTCTAGCGTCTGTGTTCGGGAAACAGTAATGGTTTGAGTAAACAATTCCCTGGTATCCTTTAACAATATTTTTTTTAAGAACTTGGCAGAAAGGATCAGAAGTGGTTCCTAAATAGTGAACTCCAAGGCTCTTGCTGACTATAGCCCTGAGCCTAATGTAAGTCACCTGAAACTGTTGGTTGTTCTCAGGCATATGTGAGGTGATGAAGAAAATAAGAAGCCCTCAGTGTATGACTTTTGATTCTGATGAGCTTCACGAGGATCTTTTCCCCAAATGACAACTTCTTATTAAAATATCTTTTCTATTTTGGGTTTGCTGCTGATGGTGTATGTCAATGCTTTGTCGCTTGTTGTGCATCTAACAGCCTGAGCATTTATTGTGATTTACCATCTGGCACGTGGGAGTTTTATCTAACTTCTCATTTTACTTGACAGCAACCAGTTTGGAAAGACCTTGTCCTGATTTTTTTTTCCCCCTAATAGAAATTCTCAAAACTTAAAACTGACAGTGGGGCTAAAAGGTTTTGAATTTAAAGAATTACTCTATTTTTATTCACGAATTGTTACTGCTTCTGTGAGCTGGCCAAAGAAAGAAGCAGCACATCCCTCAAGTGAGCTAATTTAAAGAAGGTTCCTCCAATTAGTCCTAAGGAGCATTAATCTCCCCTCTGCATTCAAATAAAACTCTTGTCATTTAGTTGCTGTCTTGGCAGCCTGAGTGGAAGGCTTTGGAAAATGGCAAGTGAAAGCTGATGCTCGCTCCTGAGTACAGTTTGACTCATGCCTTTCATGCATATTCACCATAATGTCCTGTTCCAGGACCAGCCAGATCCCTCGAGACACATTTCTTCTTTTAAGGTGTTTTTCTTTTAGGCTTCCTCTTATTAGAGACTCAAAAAAGAGGAGAGGCTGGAAACAGGCATCGATGTGTCGCTTTGCTTTATTTCTGTTTTCTTAGAAGGAAAAAGCAACCCATGGTTTTCTTTAACAGTCAATTTCTCTAAATGGTGAAGATGCCTTCTCATTTAATTTTAAAACTGGCTGACGTAGGGCGTGATGCAATTAATATTTCTGTTTATCTCCCCAAATTGGTAAAATATGCCTAAATTTAATTTTGAGCCCGAAAGCATCTTATAAACAAAAATGTGCTGTAGTTTTCAGTGTGAATGGAAATGGAATAATTAATGGGGGGGAGGGAATAAATAAAACACTTTTTATTTATAACTTTTTTTCCTGGGTGTTGGAGGAAATCCAAGTGCCACAAGATTGTACTGGGGCAGAGTCTGTCTGAGCTCACCCACGATCTGAAAGGGAAAGTGGCTTCTCTAATTGTGGTGTCCATGCCAAGAGTCCTAGGAAAATTTAAATGAACAAAGTAATGGATGGTATTTGGATGTTCTTAATGTAAGAAGAAAACAATCTAGCCTGGGGCTGGCCCAGAACCTGTCACTACAGGGAGTTCTAATTAGCACGATGCCCAGTCAATAGAGCTCCTGAAGTCAGGCTTGTGCATTTTCCATAGGAAAGAGGACAGGGTTTGCTGGTGTGATTGTATAGCGGTTTTAATTTTTTCTTTTAATTAAACTGATACTTCTTAGATGCTCACAGCAAAATGCTTCAGTAAATCCCACCGGAGAATTTAGAAACCAGTTGGAAAAAGGTGTCTTTCATTTTGGAGGAGAGAGGGGGAGGTGCAGGGGACCTCCTGAGGGATGGCAGGATCTGGAGACAGAGCTGCTTCCCCTTCCTGCAGCTCTTCCTGAGTGTGTGACACAGGGCCAGGCTTCAGAGGGGAGAACAAACAAGAGGCTGCCCAGGCAAGTGGAGATAAATAGTTTTTGGGCAGCTCTGGGTGCAGGGAAGAAATGCAGTTGGCACAGGGCTAAAACGTGCCCTGGGGAGCTCGGCCACACCTGAGCTGATCCAGCAAGGAGGTGCTGGCTTTGCAGGGAGAGGCCACCCAGGAGGGAAACGGGAGGGAAAGCAGCGCCTTCCTGCCCTGGGCTTCCCGTGCCAGGGGTGGCGAGGAGGATGAGCAGGACCCCGGGCCAGTGAAGGGTGGGGGCCTGGCAGGGCTGCGGGAGCGGCCGTGCGGGGTCATTGTCCCGGCAGCCTCGGACCTGGCAGCGGGCAGGGACATGCCAGCGCCCTGAGTGTGCCCAGGGTGCCACCGAGGGCAGGGACAAAGCACACACCGCGGCTCAGGGAGGAGTGCTGATAGGAGCAGGGGCACCCACGGCAGCGTCTCGGTCTCCCAACAGCAGCACAGGCTGATTTTTGGCTTCTCCTGGCCCAGGTAGTGGCTGAGAACTCCAAATTCGGTTTTTTTTTTATCTGGCTTTAAACAGCCTCCAGAAAATCTTGCTCAGACAGATTTGAAGACCTACAACATCCAGAAATCTGCACCTCTGTGGACCTCAAGTTGTTTTCCTGCAAAAATAACCCAAGCCTGAATACTGAGTACCTTGGATAGCGAGGACTCTGCACAGCTTTTACAGTCCTGGCTTTGTGTGTTTGGACAGCTGAGGTTGGTGAGTGCTGAGATGTGGGCACGAATCTTAACACTGTCCTTGGATTAGGTGAACTGGAGGGAGTCCCTCGATGTGATGAGGAAAAAGTGATTTGCCACTCATGGCTTTCTTTAAACAGCTCAGTCTCCAGTCAGAGACCAGATACTGGGATTTCTACTCAGGGGTTTTCCACCAGTTTCTACGGTGGGAGGAGGGAACTGAGATCCAGAAAATCCAGTAGTGGAACAGAGGTTTTTTGCTGGGAGGGCACAGCTGGTGAGGACTTGGGGAAGAAAGCAGTGAATGAACTGCTGAAAGATTTGTAATTCATCATTGGGCAGGGAGGGATTCCTGTAGTGGACAGGGAAGCTAACTCTGATTTGTTTGGATTGCTGGCACTTACATAACAATCACGAAGCTTTGGGATACTAATTCAGGCTTAACCCTCAGAGCAGTGACCTGGGAAGGCATTTTAATGGCGTGATAACCAATTTGGAGGGTGGGAGTGTGTAATCACATCAGCACTGAGGTATCTGGGCACCGCAGGGGCGAGGCCACTTTATCTGGCTCCAAAGAAGTTTGGTATTTGCATGACTTAACTCTGGATGTGTGGAGGGGCCTTAATTCCATTATGTGCTTTAGAAGGTTATGGGAGGATTTCAGGTTTTTCTAGTACAGCCGTGGTAAACAGCAGTTCAGCTTCAGCTGTGTTTTGTACAGGTATTCATAAGGAGTTGGGTTTGGATCATTTTGTGTCTCTTTTCAGGTGATTTGGGTTGGAGTCAGAGTTATCCAGAGCAAAACCTGGAGGGCTGGAGGCATTTCTGGAAGGGTAAAAAAAAATAATGGGCTGCCATCAGCCACTACTTGTTTGGAAGGAACAGAAAAACAATATGCATTTGTATATATACGTTTTGTATACATCAGAGGACAATTAAATGGGAATAATTTCACTTGTAATTTGTTTCAAGATCAATACCATAACTTAAATAACCTTCTAAAGGTACAAACACAGTAGAATCACTTTCTCTATGTGGGTGGCTTACCTATTTTAATGTTGCCTTTTTTTTTACGAAGGAAATAGAGATTTTATATTTATCATATCAGATGAAATTGAAATCTAAATATTTACATCTTTTCACTGGATCTGAGGTTGAGCACCAGCTGTAGGCGTTGCCAAGCTGTTTAAGTTGTCTCCTCCACAGAGCAGGTTGATTTCTCCAGGCTGGTGGAGAGATGGAGCCTCGTGTTTCTGGCTCTTATTTTCTAGCCCATCTCTGCATCTGGAAATTCTTCCCTCTGTGGGCTCTGTGACCTGGCCTCACGTTCAGAGGGTGTTCCAGCCTAAACACGCTGAAACTAAACATGTGTTGTGTCCACCAGAACGCAGAGTGAACTGCAAGCTGTGAAACTGGAGGGGGAGTTTGGGATATGAGGATGTAAATAACTCAGAGATATTTGGTGGAAAAGAGCAGGAGGGGGAGGAAGGCCTCTTGCTTGCTTTTTCTCTGCCATCCCATCTCCTCAGTAACATTCTCTGTGCTCTTCACAAGCAAAGGTGGAGGATCTCTTCTGTCTTAAACAAGGGCAAACCAGGAACAGATGTAGGAAATGTTGCAGGCACAATTCAGCAGAAGAGACACTAAAATTCCTGAGGTTTCTGTCTCTGGTTTTGTTTCGCTTTCCTTGTTTCCCTGTTAATTTCTTGATCAGGCTTGACATGGGGCTTTTAGACTTCTGACCCACCAAAGTGAACTGCTGGAGAACACTTAGCCTGTTTTGTTCTCCCTCTCTTGTTTTTAAGGATCATTTATCCAGAATCACGGGACTCTTTGTTTGTCTAACCTGTCTCTGGATTGTAAAACACTGTTCGTGTTTTAACTTCAACAAACAGTAAACATCTTCCATCAGATATCCTCAAAAATGTGTTTAGCCTGGGCATAACTGTTTCTACTGGGACTAAAACAATTTTAATGCTCTCTTTTGCTTACATTTAATGCCTATAAAAAAGTTTTGTTTCAAAAGAGTCACCTTTATCTAGCACACTGCCAGTGTGAGAAGAAAGGGCATATTTGGACAAGCCTAGTTGAACAATTAAACTTTCTGGTTCAGCTTCTGTGTGTTGCCCTGGCTTCCCAGTTTTCATCTATCCTTTTGTTTTAGAGCAGGGAGAGATGGTTTGACTTGCCTTGCTGGGGTGAGCACTTTGATATCTTTAGGTCAGATCTTCTTCATGTCTGCCTAACATCTGGGCAGAGAGGATGGAGAGGAAAGAGCCTTCTGTCCTCCTGCCTGTTCCTTCATACAGGTACCTCGGCAGAAAAAGGAACTTGACATAAAGTGGAGATTTATTTCACTGTCTAATGGAGCATCTGTAGCATCAAAGACAGATGTCAGAGAATTTTCCCCCTCCCTGCTGTGTCTTTTGTTGTCTGAATGTCATTTTGCTGATAGAACTTGTGTTGTATTCCTTGTTATCGAAGTAGAACTGAAAAAAAGAGGTGATGCTTTGTCTTAAACATTGTTACCGAAATTATCAGCTAAACAGTGTTGAGTGAGGATATTAATTTCTGGTTTAAAGACTGAGTCTAATTTGGATTTCAGACCTCCCATTTTTCCTAAATCAAGTTTGTGGTAGCAGCAGCCATGAGTGTCAGTTTCTGATTATAAACACATTTGGAGCCACTAAAAACCTCCTTGAAATCAGTTTGACAACTGTTTGAGAACCACCTTTTTAATATTCCCAGCAAGTTCCCTGCTGAGGTCTTTTGCAGCAGCCTTGTAGATCTTGTAGATGTTAGTCTTTCCTGCATATTTTATTTTAACTTGCTCTTAAGCTTCCTAGGAGAATGCACATGGATAAGCTTTTCCAAGCTTTTTAAAAATTCATTTTTACATGGAAACCTGGGCTCAGTGAGATGAGAGTTGAGTGGAAATGGTTGTACTGTGCTGGGGGTGCTTGGTGCTCAGACCACCTTGCAGGGAGGCGCTTTTTGCTTTTGTTTAGGTTTTCTTGAGGCTAAATCCCAATTTCTCCCCACAGTTTCTGGCTCTGGTGGCTCTCTGGACCTGCAGGGGGGTGGAGTGTGCACCAAATCCATCACCATGGGACACAGTGGGATGGGCTGGGGGAGTTTTGGGCTGCACAGGCTCAGGTGGGAGGAGGGAAGGGAGATCGGCTGGTGCTGGTTTTTATTCCTGCAGCCCGTGACAGCTCTGAACCACCTGAAAGCTCCTCAGGGAGCATCACCCCAGGCCTGCTCTGCTTGCCCAGGGCTCTGCACTGCAGGGATCAAGGGATATTCCATCTGGAGGTGGGAAAAACAACCCTGGCAGCCTTTGTTTCTTCGAGGCTGGCAGCAGAAGCAGAGTCAGGGACATATTTCCATTTGACTCATCCCTTGTTGAGATGGTGACACCCTTGAGTCACATTAAAAACGAGACCTTGTAGCTGAATTGGCACATCACAGAGCAGGTGTTTGCTGGGGTTTTGGGGGGTTTGTCCTTGTTAAGAAAATTATTTTCCTGTTTGCTGAGGTGGGATGAAATTGATTAATGGTGTTGCTGTTGTCCTGGGTTAAAAATAACAGGAGAAACCTGATTCAGGTGGAATGCTGGAAGTTAGCTGTCAAGATAACCTGCTTGAAATAGTTGTAAAGGCCTAAAAAATAAAATAAAATAATCAAAAGATGAGTGCCCAGTAGCCAGATGGTTGGAAGAGAACACCCCACGATCAATGAGGCAATATGTAAATATTTTCGATCATTACCACAGTACTGCTGTGTTGACATTGAAATTCAGAGTGTTATTCTGTGGGACTCCTCATTGATCAGCAGATGAGCTCTGATAAAACAGAGGATGAAAGCACAATACTGAGCATTATTATGGATTGTGGATTTCATTGACAAGGACAGGCTTCCATCAAGGGTTAGGAATGGATTTCAAACTCTCTTTAAGCACGTTACTGAGCCACTGTGCTCCTTCCCTGGCTGTCAGCTACCCATTAAATGGTGTTTTATTTCTTGAGCTGCTTTATTTAAGATGAAATACTGCATAATTGACTAATTTTTCTGTGCTAATTGCCGCATTTATGTGGGAAGGGGCAAGGTGGAAGCTGACATAGAGTTCTCTGCTTGAAATATACTTGACTAGAAATGACTGGAAAATAATAGCAAACAGCTGAATTAATTTTTTTTTTCCCTAAGAAAGATCCTCCTGAAAGCTGGTTGTAGAGACCCTGTCTGGCTGAGTCACTTAGAAACCTTCATGGGGTGATAGCATTCTCATGAATAAAACATGAAATGCCTTTGGCATACACAGGTGCTGAACCCACCCAGAGGCTTTTTTCTTTTTTTTTTCTTTTCCTTCTCATTTAAAAAAAAAAATCATCGGTTTTACTGCTCTCAGAGGGGAGTCTGAAGCTTGACACTAAATAGGCTCTTTTGAAAGCTGCTTTTTAAGATCTGCACACCCCAAAGCAATCCCAGTGCCAAGCAGGGGCTGCTGGTTCCTGGGATGTCACCCTGGAGGCAGGAGGGAGGTTTGGGAAGGTGTGTGGGGAACAGGTTGCCATCTTTGTGTGGTATTAAATGTGACTCTTCCTCTTTTATGTAGACTGCTATGAGGTTCCTAAAAATCTTGTAAGGGTGCATATAGAATGTAGAATTTGGGGTTTTTAAAAATATTTTTTCTTGTAGTTGATCAGAGCAATGGGTTGTAATACTTCCCATTTCATATAAGGGAATAAAGACATTTATGAAAGGATTAATAACTTCTAAAGAAGGAGGGAGAGGACTCTTGGCACATGAAAAGCTCATTATAGCTACAGCAGGATCCAGAGCTCAGGCAGCTCCTGGAAGCATTTTGCTGTTTGTTTTCCCTCCCTTTCCCTTGGGTCTGGCTGCTCGCAGTGCGGCCAGGACCTTGTGCTCCTTTGGGAATGTAACCCCGGGGCACGTGGAGGGTCCAGATGCTACAAACATCAGAGAGGGAAAAAAGGTCTCAGTGCCTTTCCAAGCTGCTCGTATTTTCCAGTTAACTGCTGCATTTCTCTTGCATATTGATTAATTTCCTGGCACGTTCTGGAGCCTGTTCCTCCGATTAGAGTTCTTCAGGATTTTGAATTTATTTCCCTGTGGTTTGTTGATTTTTAGTTGCTCACTTATATCCCCTTAGTGCTTTGGGGTGGCTGCTAGAACAGAAACCACCTTTTCTGAGGATAAAGGGCTCTGGAGACTCTCTGTGGTCTGAAACTGATGCTCCTAAACCATGGGCATGTGGTGTTTAACCACAGCTGACACTCGGTAGAGCTTAGAATTTATTCATGCAGATTGGGCAAGAGCAGGAGGCTGAGCTGGACCAGCTGTGATGGTCATGAGGAGCACTTGTGCTGGTTCATTTCTCCCTGCAAGACGGTGCTGTCAGTGCCTCTGCCTTTGCAGAAGCATTTTTATTTTCTGTGCTTGGCAGGGCTCTGTTGCCCGAAGCCACTGAGTTGTGGTTTGGGGTTTTCACCAGGTGTGTTTGTCCAGGTCATGGTGAGGTGGGAGCTCTGCCTGTCCCACCAGTATAAAGTGATTGAGTGGTGGCAGCGTTGGTACCTCCTGGAAGGAAAGTGAAGTGCAGCACATCAGTTCAGCACAGAAGCCTTCAGAAGCCAGCAGAAAGCATCTTATAATTAATTAATCATCCTCCATGGAAAGGTAAATGCCAGTTCTGTTAGTGCAATGTGGTGTTTTCAACATTGGCTCTAAAAAACCAGCCGTGTGCCACCTCTGCCTCTTTGCAAAAGATATTTACATGTGAATCTGTCTATTAATAGCTGTGGTCTGCTTTCCTGTGCCTCGGGTGCTGCTGAGCTGTGGTGCTGCTCCAGAACCAGACGTGGGCTTTGATTCGGTTCTGGGCTGCTCCAGTGCCCCGAGGCTTCCCTGGGGAGATGCTTCCCTGAAAGCCTTTCGAGGAAGGGAGAGAGAGTTTGTAACGTTCCTCTTTGCAAATCACCCATAATAAAAATGTTGTTGCAGCCTTTTGGGAGCTCTTGCATTAACTCACATTTCTGTGTTTTTGTTGTGTTGCTTTTTCCTGGTGGTTTGGACAAATGTGCCCCTTGTTTAACAATGCTGAATCCTCCCACACTTCGGGAGTTTAATTTTAAAGCAGAAGCAATTTTAACTGTGTACTTGATTTCCGTTTAGCACAAAATGTTTCCGAAATGCAGACAGGGTTAATGATTATAAAAGAGGATGAAAATCTGACAATTTTTAAGTTTAAATTTTGCCTTGGTAATCTGTTCTCACACCTAAAAATAAGTAAATTAAGAATAGCATCAGTGAGGCCTCTGCAAACTGCAGTGACTTTAAAAAGTGATGACTTGGGAATACAGTCAAGGTGAATTGTTTATGATAATTCCAGAAAACAAGTTTCATAAATACCATAATGTCCTAGGCTACATTAATTATCTATTACTTTTAGTGTTTGCTGTAGAGAAAATGCCAATGTTTCTGTTTTCCCAGAGGCAGTACTTTCAGTTTCTCTTGTACAGAAATGTTTTTGCTTTTAATCACTTTTGATTGCAGTACCATTAACAAGTGTGCAGAGAACCCAGTTTTTCTGTTTGGAACAATTGCTATGGACTTACTGTCACTGAAAAGAAGAACTTTTATCATCCTCTCCTAATCTACCACACAGGAAAAAAACCCAACCCCAGAACAAAAAAGAATAAAGGAGGTAGGAAGGTTTGATTTTTCTTAACTGGAGGAGGCTTTGTGGTTGCCCTTGCAGGTTTACAGGTACCCTGGGGGGCTTTAAGATTGGCCTCACCCAAACTCTGAAACCCTTTGAAGCCCTGTGTCCAGGCCCTGCTAATTCTGAGAACTGTTCCCTGCTCAGCAAAGCTAGGCAGAGAGAGAGCAGGACCCTGCTCTGACTCCATTTTTTACAATTTATTTACTAAAGCGTGGGTTTTAGTGGATGGTTCTTTTGGGAGGATGGTGTCTGGCATATCCAGCACTTAGAGAGACTTGTCTTGCTTGTGGGAAATGGGGAAAGAATGGATATGGACAAATCCCAATGCACTTGAAGAGTGAATTATTCTATAACCTGTAAAAATTGGTAAGGCTCAATCAGACTGGATGTGTATTGAATTTAAAACTATATAGCTGTAATGAATCCTTTTAAAAGAGAAAGGTAATGTGAGGATTCTTATTTACTTGCAAATCATAATGGTAGAATGGCTAAAAGGACTAATGAAATACTTGCTTTCATGAAAAGGCATTTAAAATTCAAAGGCACAGCAAGATTAAAATGTTATATTTAAATATATTTCCATCAAACAGATTTGAATAGTTGCTTTAGAGAGAAAGTTCTTTGGTCTTTGCATCATCATATTGTATATAACAGCAGGAGAAGAAACACTTTACATTTCATTTTATGAAAAGAATTTTTGCTTAGAGCATTCCTTAAGAATTTAGTGGGTTAATTCTGCCCCAAAACGTACACACAAAATCCTGGCACAGGTATCAGATCATTGAACATTTTTTCTGCAGTTATAAAGAGGATGTAATTTTAAAAGTAATGATGATTTTCAGTGTTAATTTTGTTGTGAGCCTGAAGAACTAATTTTATTTATCTTCTGGTCTTGACTGTATTAATGTTGGCAGCAAGATCAATAGTCAATGAAAGAAAAGAAAGCTAAGATTCAGTTTCAGATAAATTCTGATTGGATCCTAAACCACAGGGCCACAGACTGGACCTGTGGTTTCCAGTTCTGACAGATCCAATCTAAAAGCTACATCACGATTTTGAGATAGGTTAAGCAACTTGATGCCCAAGACTTTCAGCAACACTATTATTATTATTATTATTAATTATTATTATTATTATTATTTATTACCACCCAGCCTGGGAAAGCAGAAGTGGCATTTGGGCTCTATGTGCTTGGCTTAGCTGTGAATCAGCAAATGACGTTAATAAGCATTTGTGGACTAAATATATTTTTAAGCTGTCTGGCTGCTTGCTCTTGGTGAGATTTCTGAGATTAATGGTCCTGAAATGTTACTCACGTTTGCTCTTCCTCCAGGATGAATCTGACCTGTGCAAGCACTATTATATTTTTTAAATTGCTGTGCAAGAAGTTACAAGAGTGAAGATCAGTTACTGTTTTTTTTTAAGCTCTTGGCAAGACATAAATTTATGTTAACTGAAGCAGGGTTTGCAGCTGAAGGTATTGATGGTTTTCCCAAGCATTTCAGGTTCTTTAGGGGAAGGAACAGAGTGTATTGATGTTTTATGTATTTTTTGTGTAACTCTTTGGTAGCAGGTACTGGTGTTGAGGCTTGGATCCAAGTCCCAGTCAAGATGTGCTTTTATTTTTGTGGTTGTGGACCCAGATTTGCATGTTCTGGTGCAAAATACAACCCCTGCTTCTGGGAAGGAGAACTGGGAAGGACAACTGTGCCCTTTGTGACCTGAAGGGATATTTCTACTGATGGGGAGTTCAGTGAGATAGAGATAATTTCAGTGTGAGCATGTGGGTTTTGGGGTTCCACAGCTGACTTGTGGGATGTACCTCAACATTCCCTACCCCATCACCTGTTAGACCAGTGCTGAGAGAGCCCCGACTCTGCTCTGGCTGCTGCTTGGAGGGCAGAGAAACAAGGATAAGCCAAGACATTAAAGAAGACCTAAAGGAATCTGGATATGCTTGGGGAGATCATCAGTAGAATGGAGAGCACACGTGTGTGCCCTAAAGTGCAACCCAGCTGCTTTAAAAGCAGCATTGAAACAGTTTGCAGTGGTTGGAGGGTGAAGATGAGACTGCCTGAAGGAATCTCCTGGAAAGGCATCAGGGCTGCTTGCAATGATGAGCAAAGCAATAACTTGCTCTGCAGGCAGCATTACAGGTTCCCCCTGACAAAATCAGCCTTGGGGAGAGCAGGTGGCTGCAGTAGGAGTGGAAATGGGGTGCCTGGGCTTTCCTGACCTGGATTTGCCCTCCTGGGTGCTGCTGGTTCACCAGCCCTTTGTTCCCTGTGGGAGCTGCTGTCTCCTTGCTCCTCCGGGTGTGGAAGGATCTGTGGGGATTCCAAGGGCTGCTCCAGCTCTGCTTCCACCCTCAAATGTGGGATCCTGCCCGGGCTCTGAAGGCTCCCTGGAATAATCTGTGATGTGCTGGGTCTGTCTGTGGTGATGTCTCCTCCGTGGAAGTCATTGAGCTCTGAGTTTAGAAGGGAAATGCTTTGAGGAGAAGTGTTGTACAGAGGGCACGTGAGAGTGGTCAGTGCAACTCGTGTGTTTCTTCTTCTCTTTTTTTTCTCCTTCTTAATTTCCATGAGTTAGAGATGACGATGACTCATGGTTTGGAACACACTTTAAATCCCTGAGGTGCTCATTGCCGCCTACTATCACGTATTGAATTTCTGACATACCGGAGGGATGTTTGCAGAGAAACTCTGATGTGCAATTATAAAATGTTGTAGCTTTATGTTGTTTGCATAGAAGCCATTAGCATGGTGTAACTGGAAAAATAATGCAGCTTTATTCTTGCTCTTGATTTCCCATGGGTATGGCAGTTCAGCAACTGTGTTCTGTCTTTTTCTAGGATGTTGACACATGTGGACCAACAGTGACATCCTTTTTCAGCAATGCTGTCTTTGCTCCCTCCTGCATTCAGAAGCATCTAGAGAGATTTTTTGCAGAAGGTAGGTTCTGACATTTCAGCTGGATGGCTGTTTCTTTTTCTTCTGGGTTAGGAAAAACAATTTAGATGTTACTAGGGAGAATGGTAGTTTATCTGAGGGATACTAAGTCGCTGCTGGTGAGAGGGGATGAACCTTAGTTTGGGTTCCACTTGCATAAATGCTTGGGGAAAATGTGATAAAATGGAGGCTGGAAAATGGCTGCAAGAGCTCCTTGAGAAGGGCTTGGCAGTCACAGGACATGGTTGGATTAAATTGCATAGATGTGTGCATTGGTAATAAACTTCTTTTGAAAGAAAGCTCATGCTCCTTGCCTTTTTCTACTTAGTATCCTTTTCTGTTTAAAATCTTTCAAATAAATAAATTGTAAGGGAGAATGACTGCACAGAATGTGCAATTAATATAATTTTTAATTTAAATCTTGGTGAGTTTTTTTCTGAAAAAAAATCTTAACCTTGTTGATTTTATTTGTATTGAAATAGACAGTAGTACAGCCTCATTTACTACCATCACGTTGTAGTTTCACTGTGTGTGCCCAGCTCCATCCAAACCTCTTGTGTGAATTCTGGAAATACATCTCATAGTGTGAACTCTCACTATAAAATTAGTGGCTGGAGTTTTTTGGTAGACAGGGTGTCAGCCTTTAGCCTGACTGCACAGTTCTGCATCTTCTTATTTTCCTCCATTACATTGCTCAGCACTTAAGTGTTTTTTTTTCCCTTTATCAGAAATGGTCTTTTTGACTCCACCAAATATTTCTTTGGGGTGATACTAAAACTTAACAATTGTCAGGTTTTGCTTCAGGAGCAACGAATTGCTGGAATTGAAGAAGAGAAAGAATAAATGAGTTTGGATCTGAGACTGTTCACTTACCAGACTGAAATATGTTTTCAGTCTCTCTGGGTTTGTACCTCGGGGTCACAGCAGTTACACTGAGACTGCAGTGACACCAGCTCTGTATTAACATGCAATATCTTTATCAGAAATTGTTGAAAACTAGGGGTGATTTGAATACCTTAATTGGCTCCCAGCGAATTCATTGCCATTCTCCAGATCGATTTCCTTCCTGAAGCCTCTCTTTGGGATTAGCAGAGCCCAGTGCCAGGCTGGGTAGGCTGCTCCCAGTGCTGTGTCTTGTCCCTCTGTGGAATACCTGATTTCCTCAGGAGAGAGAGCCCAGCAGCTCCTGCCTGCCCACTGCAGCTCCAAAGGAGCTGTGGCCAGGTCTCTCTGGGATCAAAAGCTGCCAGCAGCAGCTTTAACAGAGGAGTTTGTGCTCAGAGAGGCATTAATTGCCATGTGAGTTTGTGCTGCTGTGCTGAGGGGGAACATCTGTATCCCGAGAGCTTTGCCTCCTGTTTTAGGTCACACACTCCCCCACAGGCTGTTGTAGAGGGAGCATTTTTCTCTGAATTAGTGGCAACAGCAGAGAAGAAATGCAATCCTTGGCAGGGCTTAGGGTTTGCTTTGCCCCAAGGCTGAGGCTTCACTCATTTT
This sequence comes from Sturnus vulgaris, assembly GCF_052056855.1. NCBI lineage: Eukaryota > Metazoa > Chordata > Aves > Passeriformes > Sturnidae > Sturnus > Sturnus vulgaris. Next base: position 2,466,379 of record NC_142261.1, read on the forward strand.
GCTTGCCTGAAGGATTTTACAGGGCTGATGAGGTGCCCAAGTGGTCATTAATTCTCTGGGTAGGTGAGGGGAAATTGCCTCCAGAATGGTGTTCACAGGAAAATGAATCCCTGCTCTTGCGTCACCAGAGAGGAGTAACGTCTGTGAGTTGGCAGGTAGGGAATGCAGAGAGAAAAATGGGTTTTAAACCTTGTCAGGGAATGCAGTGCTCATAGAGACAAAAAGCTGAACCACCATGTCCAGGAAAATGCTGGAGGCACTGGGCAATTTCCCCCTCTGTTCTACCAGCATCGCTGTGCAGCCTTTTGTTTTTCCAAACCTGGAGGCTTTCAATCCAAACTGCTGGACAGAATGGAAATGTTGGGACAATACTCCTCTGCAAGACATCCTTGGGAGTACTTTGCATAGAACTATTTCAAAATCTAGGAGAGTGTCCTCAATCCCTGCTGTGAGCAGAGCCCCAGGGACGTGTGTGCAGACGTGAGCTGTGTGTGCTGGTGATGTTGGGAGCTGTGGGAGCTGGGCAGGGAGCCAGGGGGGAACGCAGGGTGATGAGGAGATGTAGGGTGATGATCTAGGATGGGGAGGGAGCTGCTCCTCTGTCCCTCAGCATCCTCACTTCCAGCTGTCCTGGGGCACTGTGCTGTCTTTTTGTGCTTCCACTGCTCCTGCAGAAGCCTGGATGGGGTGAGTGTTTTCTGTCTGTAACAAGAGGCAGAAGCTGACATTGGGCAGGATGAAAATAAGAGGGGAAGGTAGATGAGGTTGAATCCAAGGGTGCCTGAGAAGATGTGAGGAAGGCTGGGGACAGGGGACTTGTCACTGGAAGTGATGTCCCCTCTAAGCGATTTGTAACACCACTGAAGGAACGTGTTGTGTCCTGTCAAAAGGAAGCACAGCTTTGCTTTGCCGTTGCCTCCTTCTAATGTCCTTCCAGCACTCCCTGCCTTCCCTGCAGCACCTGTGCCTGTACCATGCTGGGCTGTGATTTTTCCACCCCTGGCTGTGTGATGTGACCAGCATTTCTCCTTCCAGAGCCTTATGTCCTTTTATATGGACACAAATTGGGCTCGAACCTAACTTTTTCTGCCCCTTGTACTTACCATAGGACTTATTGTGAGACCCATGACATGAGAATTGAACCCCTGGTAAGGGGTGAGTTTGTGGAAACTATATAACTGTGGGAAAAAATCTGTCTTCGTGCTGGATCCTTCATCAACTGGATTGAAAAACTCACTGTAAAGTGTTATATCAAGGGGATAATGCTCCAGGGAGCTGGGTGATGGCTGCTTTTGTACTGGCAAGGAGAGGATCCCTGTTTGGCAGTGTAATGGAGCAGCACACTTGTGACATTCCCCTGTCTCAGTGTGTTAGGGTTGTGGGTTGGTGTGGCATTTGTTACTGTGCCAGGCAGGGAGAAGGAAAGGGGATCTTGTAAAGGTGGGAGAGAGTTACAGGTAAACTCATTTAGACCTGACAGGATACAACTGTTTGGAAAGGTACAGAAGGATCCCTTTTCAAAAAGAAGAGCTCTACAGAGTCCCCTGTATAATCTGGGACTATGAAATTGAACATGGAAATGGGTGAGTTTTCCTTCTTTTACAATAGAAACACAAGACACGAGGAACTGTTTGGACAGTCTTTAACTGGGAGGAAAGGGCTGTGATGCTGCTGTGGTTGTAACCACAATCTAACTGACAGTTTCCTGCTGCAAGAAACTTTCTATAGATCTAAACCTCCTTCATTTGTGTTTGTTTTTCTATGCTGTTTAAATGTCTGAGGAAGATTCTGTTGCTGCTAGGCTTCTATTTTTCGTCAAATTCTTTGTTATAATTGTGGGGGATGATGGCGTGAAGAGAGGTCGTTACAGCACTGATACAAACTTAGATGGAGTCCAAAAAGTTTCTGTATTTTACAATCTGGTTTAATGTAGAAGTGAAGAAATAATGTCATTAAATGTGTGTCAGACTGGTTTTTTAGATACTTTTGCATATACAAAAACTGTTTATTTCTGAGGAGAAAAATGTCATCATGTGAACCTGCCCGTGTGGCTGAGATGCTTCATCTGATATTTCCATGGCATCATTACTGGCTTCTAATTCTCCTGCCTCCTTCCCACCCTTCTCCCCTGTGATGTGTTAAATATCACAGCTGCAAAAAGGAGGGCACGTTTTTTCCCTGCTGTTCTCATTCCAGCTGGAAAACTTGGACAGAACCTTCCCTTGTGGTTTGTGATACTGTAAATAAAGGCTTGGGAGGTCACACGTTTTCCATCTCAAGTTATTTTGATTCCAGTGCTGGAATGGGAGAGGAGGAGGGAGGAGAAGAATAAAAATAAAAACAAAAACAAAACCTCAAACTGTTGTAGCTTATTGTGGGAAAAAGAGCTCATTAATGCAAAGGGGAAGCAATTGGAAAAGAGGCCTTTGCAGAGAGGACTTAGTCTTTGACTGAAGCTTTGACTTGGATAATTAGGGTCAAAGATTTCAAAGGAATCTTCTGTAAAGCTTAGAAATAAAAGTTATCTACAAAGCAGAGGCCCTGAACACCAGCTCCTGTGATCTGGGGCAGTTGCTGTCTGCCTTAAAAGGTGCATCAGCCTGGCTCTGTAGGCATGAGGGTGAGTAGTTTTACCTGTGTCCCTCTGCATATGGTTACTCATAAATGTCAGTTAAGTGAGCTTTCAGTGTTAGCTGAGAAATTGTAGCTGTAGGTCTTGCTGGCTGTGGTCAGAGCCAGAGTCTGTTTGCAGCCTGGGCAGTATCTCCTGCGTGGGGGGTGGAAAACCTGTTTGCACATTTTCTCAGGTTTAATAGTGCAGTTCAGCCTTCTGAAAATCTCCACAGAATTGTGGTTGTTACTGCTGCTGTTCACAGCTGCTGTCCCACACCTGCAGGCTTGGGCTCCTCAGCTGTGTGTCCCTTCTCACGTTGGTGTTTGAGGCTTTGCATACTCACAGAAAACACTGTGTGGGCTTTACTGTGTCGTATTTTTCTCTTTTGATATTTGTATAATCGTGGTTTGGATTTACTAAGAAATGAGCTCAGGACAAGATCCACTGGGCTTTACTGCTTGGTGGTGATGTGCTGGGTGTGATGAATATTGGCTTAAAGAGGAGACACTGACACTTACTGGCAACTGTGTCGCTCACTTTTGTGGAGTTCTGAAGAGACCTTTTCCTGGTAATGATTTTTTCTGTTGGCTTTTTTATCAAAACAGGATACAAAATGGGAATATAATTTGTCACTGCAGAACTCACGTTGTATCTTGACACTACAGAAGTATTTCTTTTTCCATAAGCTGTTATATTTATGATGTACAGCAGGAACAAAAGAGGAACATTCCACATCTAGATGTTAATCTCTGCGCTGTGTAGTCTTTTGATTCAATAACTTTTCTTCCTTGATCTTCTTTTGAGGTTTTTTTTTTCTTTAATAGGCACAGGACATATGGACATAAAAAATAATGGCCCAATTTCACCCCTGCTGTAGCTCATTGACGTCATTAAAGTTACAGCAGGGATGACTTGGCCCAGATTCTTTAAAAATAAGACCTGATGAACAACCCCTCCTGGAAAAGCTCTGTGTGGAAGGTTGTCCTGAGCACAGCACAGAGCAGATGTGAAGCAACTCACCCTGACATTCAATACCATTCCCCTTGATGCCGTTCCAGAGAGATGCTGGGCTATTCTTGGAGGGGACAGGAGGCTGCAGATGTGTTCCAGATGTGCTTTTACCATGTCATAATAGTGTGCTGGAAAAGGGCAAGTAATGAAGTGACAGAAGGGCACTTAAGGCAGAGGCAGGTCTGGGTGGAGACCTCACTTACATGGAAGTTGTGGGAGCTGTCTGTGCCTGAGGACTGGGCTTGGCACATGTTGGGGCAGAAGATGGAAATGTAGAATTATCTGTGGAAAAACTATTACCCTGAGCAGGTTTTTAGGAAGATGGTTTAAGTGTGTTTTGTATTTTTGTTTTTCCTCGTATCCTCTGTGATGTCTGGGTATTGCCACACAAGGATCAGCCATCTGAATGTGGCAGCTCCTGGCATAAAGGAGCACTGCAAGGTTCAGTATCTCAAGGTAGGTCTAAGGTGCAGCTGTTTTTTTCAGGGCATATTTCCTTCCTTATAACTGGGCATAGAAATAAAAATTCTAGGTAATGCAGATCAAAAAAGGCAACGTGGATCATGGCAAAAATAGTAGATATGACCTTAAGTGCTGAGTCTGAATTAAGCTGAAAGATGTGCTTTCAGATCTGAACACACTGAAAACAGAAAGGTGAAAATATGAAAGGTTCTCAAGAGCTGTTGACTGCTTTCTGTTCACTGAAATAGTGGTTGCAATTCATAGATGGTGACTCCGAAAATCTTCACTCTAATGTACAAAGTGAGTGTTTTGCTCACTGTTATTTATAACTGCAGGAAGAAAACCCCTTTGGAGAGCAGTTCGAGCCCCAAAACTGTATCTGAAGTGGGTGAATGCCTGATCTCTTTTTGTACAGCCAGTATTCATTGTCCAGGGTATCTTTAATTTAACTGAATCCTTGGTGGTTATAACTGTGTCTGGCCAAGACAGGTTCTCTTGCAGTGAGTCCAAGAAATCAGATAGTTCTTTTTCCAATGCCAGACTCTTCTGGTCCACTGAATATAACTGCAAGAACACATAGTTCCCAAGGAGGAAAATACTTACTGTGTTTTTGGTGACAGCTGAAGCTAACTTGGGGGAGGGCAAGATGGAGCAAATGGCACTTGTCTGCTTGTGAGAGCATGTTCGTTTTAAGGGAATTTGAGTTGGAAAGTTTTTTGCAGTGAAAAGCCAGAATAGTGTCAAAGTGACATTGACTAGTATAAATAGTGAAGGGAGAATTAAATCTTTCAAATATATTCAGTCCTTTGGTTAGTCATCCAAAACTCGACTGGTAAGACAGGGAAAGAAATCTGGGCTTAACCTGATAAATGTCCTTCTAACGGTGGAAAAAGTCAGAAAATCCAAGAATTTAATTCATGATATCCAGAGAGGCCATGCAGCAGCTGGTAGCAGACTGCTAAGGAAGAGTATTAATTCTAGAGGAAAGAGGGGGAAAACTCTGCAGCCTTAAGGACTTTTGGAAGTAAAAGATATTTGATGTAATGCAGGTAAAGGTGATTAGCTTATTTTATTGCATAGAATACACCCTTGTCTGATTAAACTATCTTACATTGAGGTTCTCTTTCCTTGTATTGTCTTCATCCATTTCCCCTTTGTCATTGTGGGTGGACCTGTTAAAGATATAACCCTGCTTTTAGTGAGGTTAAAAGCAAAATTTGATAGGTGTGAAAAGAACCTGCCCTGGGACTTGAAGTGAACCCCCATCATCTCTCTCTAACCAGACTGATGAGCAGCATGGATTGAATATTTATGCCAGATCTAATAAAACCTTGATGACTGCAGAGAAGGGTTGAAGAGAGGATTCTACCTGAGTAAAAGAATGTATGAAAATTTTAAATTGCATATCTTTGTGACTGACTTATAGCAGTTAATTTTCCAGAACCAAGGCTACATTGTCATGAGTTTTAGCAGAGTAGAGAAATGATTAATTTCTGGGGTATACAGAGATCTTTCTTAATAATCAGAAGTGTGTCATCTGGTTGAAAATACAATTTTTCAGGAAGGAGGGGAGCTGTAAATGGGCAGCAGCTCGTTGTTATGGATGCAGTCAGACAGAGCACATGCATCCCTGTCCCTCTCTGTGGCACTCAGGCAGTGCTGGGAAATGATGAGCTACAGCCAAGTCTGCTTTCCCGTCCTCTGGAATGTCAGCACGTGGATGTCACACTGCACACACATCCCCAGGCTGTAGGAGGTTATCAGGGAGATAACCTGGCTGAACCCCAGCTGCTTGTGGTGGTCTCTCAGCTTCACAGCCTCGAGTGGGAACTCCAGGAAATTCCAGTTCCTCCCGAGGCAGCGTGTTCTGTGTGTTAATCCCTGTGCAGGGGCAGTGAGGGGAGGAGAAGCATTCACCAGCACTGACAGACTCATGTCGCTGTTTTGTTTATGAAGAGTTACGAGTTAAAATCAATATGCAGATCAGGAATGCTCTCAGTACCTAAAGAAAATCCTTTGACTGTGATTCCTGCATCATCCCAGCAGTTTATTAAAAAAATAGAAAGAAAAAGAGGGGGAGGCAAATACCATCCGCATTTATTCAGATTAAAAAGGAGTGTGGGGATGGAGCTGTAGGGCAAAGGGGAACTGTTCAGTGCTGAAGCAGAACTTTCAATTTATTTGATGGGAAATTTTAATCTATTCTGGATGATTTAACTGTTAAGCTCTAGACTCACTTCAGCTCATCACCTGCTAAGTGCTTGGGTTCCACTGGGTGCTCTCAAGCCCTGTAAAGACCCGTGAGGTTCAGCTGTATTCCTAAGAGCTTACAGAGGGTAGGAAAGAGTGAGGTAAAGGAAACTTTTTAAAAACACTGTTTGTGTTTATAAAAGAACAAAGAAAACAACCTTGAAATTAATCTGAGCTATCCCCTTGATCAATGACTCTAGTTGTCCACTAATTCTTTTGTATACATAGCTAGAATGCAGCCTACCAATAAAAGTTCTTTTCGTTTCTTACTATTTTGAGGTTTATTTTGATGGATTATGTTCCTAGGTAACAGTTGAAGGTTATTTCTGGGAAATGCTGCCAGAATGTTTATTAACATGTGACTAGACCCAGGTAGCATCCCTTGAGAAAATTTGGCTCTTCTGTGCACTCTCAGCAAGGGGCAGTGACTGTGCTGGAGGGTGAGAGTCCTCCCAGTTCCCTGCCCACGCTGGGCCTGGAAATAACTCTGTCAATAGTAGAAATGTCACAGCAGGAATGACTCGCTGGATGTGCCCAATTCCATTTATCTAAATGAGCTGTGATCCTGGATTTAACGTGCTGTTTCATAGTTAAGATAAGAGTCACATGAATTAGATTATTGTTGGGAAAAAAATAGAGGGGTGCTGATATAAATACTTCTGTGGGAAGACTGGAGAGCATTAACAAGTCTTTTTACTTTTATGAACAGTGGTGGTCAAAGCAGTTTCCTGCAAGAGATGCTTTCCACATGATAGGAACTCCACTCATTAAAAAACCATGAATCAGATTAAGAAGTGTAGGGTTATTTTAATTTGCCTTTGAGTCTTCAGATGTCAGTGCCAGCTTTAATCAGCAGCTGTGCCAGTGAGGAACAACCGTGTGAAATGGAAAGGGAGGATGTGGGCAGAGATGCTCCTGGCTGAGTGATTCAGGGGCTCCCCTGCACCCTGAAGGGTCCTGCCCAGCAGCAACTCAGTTCTCCACGATTGCAGGAGCACTTGTGACCTTTTTGTGGCCTTGTCAGCAACAGCCAAAGGTGGTTTGTGGAGCTGAGGATGTGTTCAGCAGAGAGCCAGTCGTGGGGACAGTGGGCTGGGTATCCAAGAGCACTCCTGCCTCAGTGTGAGACTCCTGGTTAAAAACATGTGGCACAGATAGTACAAGTTTTGGGACATCAACAGCTGGCAGCTGACTGTCTTCTGAGGGGATGTCTGATGCCTTTCTTTCAGGTGGACTTCAAAATACTGCTTCTTCTTCCTTCTAGGAGTTTTCTCTGCATGTGAGACAAACTCCTTGAGCCTTTGTCTTTAGTTTCACATCACCCTTGTGGCCTGTGGTGCCCATTGCTGTGAGCACCCAGCTGTGTTCCTGGGGTTCAGTGGGAGGTACAGCAATGACAAATGTTAACAACTCAAATTTTTGTTTCCATGTGTGCTTAATAAGCTAAAGGTCATCTCTGTGATGTCAGAGGCAGTGATGAGCAGTTCTCTCCTTCCCTGTGTTCTCAGGGCACAGGTGCTCAGTTTTGGCCCTGTGTCAGTGATTTTTGTCATGAGGAGCCAGAGGCAGGAGGGCACAGAGGGTGTCCCTTCTCAAAGTCATGGTGGGTAGAGCAGTGCTGAACTTCCAATAGCCCTGAGGGGAGGGACTGTCCCAGCACTGTGACTTTGCTGGAGGCGTTCTTAATGCTCATGTTCTGGGTGGATGGCTGTGTTCTGCAGGTCACGATCAGGGAAAAGACGTATTCCCTGGACAGGGTGGCAGGAAGTTCAGGAGGTGGGACAGCAGGAAGCAGTTTTGTGATCCTGAGCTCCTGTTGGTAGAAAAGCTGCCTTTGTTCTTATTTCTGCTCTGGCTCTGTGTTGGCAAAGCTTGTATTTAATTTTGTGGGATGTTCAGGGCTGTACCTGCCATCTCTCTAGACAGCTGTACTTACTCCTCTTCTTATCACCACGGCTGTTCACTGGTGATAAAGGAGAAGCAGAAGAGGAACCAGGATCCTGATACTTGGGAACAGGGCAACACTTTAATTTGAATTTGTCTCTTATAGCAGAGAGAGTCGAGGCACTGTGGGGATCTGCTTCCTTGAAGGCCTGAAATACACTTTTATTGACTACTCAGACTTTGAAATCATGATGGGAGAAAGTGGCAAAACCATTGGAAAGTTTCCCTCCTCACATCTGAGTGCTGTCTTAACAGCTGCCTCTTATGAATCGAAATAGCCCCCCATACCACTCCTTTTAAGATAAGCTTGCCTCTACTGCAAATAAATATATTAATTTAATATCACAGTTGCCTTAAATCAAGTGGCTCCAGTATTGTTAAACTCGTGTTGCTGGTAGCTTGGGGAGGACGTTGTGCCTGGCAGAGAGACAGATGTGCTGTGGCCATCTGACATTGGCCTTCCTTTGGCACAAGAGCAGGATCTGGTATCTCACTCTACCAACCTTTCATAATCCTCCCTGCCATGCTGATTTAAGGGAAAGTGTCAATTCTCCATCTCCTTCCACCCATGCCATCACAAACACCCAGACTGTTCCACTCACCATCTTTCCTTGCCTGTGGAATCTGCCTCTTTCCTGTATCAGTGCCTGGCATCAAAGTGGAGCTTGGGGGAGTGCAGGGTGCCTGCTGCCTTTGCTGAGGTGTTTCCTGGGCTATTCCCAGTCACCCCTGGCCTATGGGGTTCTGCTTCCTGATGTCAAAGCACAGGAGTGACTCTGGCCAGGGGCTAAACTACATCGAGCTTTCGGAGATTAAGCTGATTGCAGATCTCTCATAAATAATTCTTTCTGTGTTAATAAATAAATGCCTGCAATAGTTGTATTATTAACAGTTCATGGAAGCTTTCAGAAAAAAAAATTTCCTGAATGAGCCATTTCTGCAATCTCAGCTGGCTTTTAAAGATTGGTGTCATTAATTGAATTTTGGCTTTTCCTCTGGAATGGAGCCTGTGCTCTTTGCTTGAGTGTATGGTTGATGTATGTGAAAGAGATTAGGAGGGGATAAAATCTTCAGAGCTACTTGCATGGCTTCTCTGGCCATCAGGTTACTGGGAAGAGTGGGCAGCCTTTCAGTGGGGCTGCCTTATTCTTGGGTCTTGGAGGGTGTGAGGCTTTCCCCACTGAAGCCCATGTCGTGGTTCTTGGTTCTGGCTGCTTGTCTGCTGCTGACTCATTCTTCCTGCAAAATTTCTCTTAAAAACACAAAGCGTGGTCTGTATATTACAAGTAGCCAGATTCTTCTTTCTGCAGGGAATGATACTTGTTGGAAATCGATCTTGCCTAATTCAGAGCATTGCAAATGTAATAATTAAGCACTCCTTAATTTCCATACTCATTTGGTGGGGAGATAATAGGTTATTTTTTTAAAACTGGGCTTTTCCTTTTGAAAATATTCTGACCAGTGTTACATAGAAACCATATTGCAGCCCACCCTTAATAGCCACTGATTAGAGGGTCCTTTGTGAAGTGTTGTCTATTTCTGACATAAATTCATTAATACGGAACCAGCAAAATTCCTATGGAAACAAAACAGAAGTAAAATTAATACCAGATAAATATGTGTTTTGGGCTATGAAAGTGATCATGAAACCCATTTCTTAACAGGATCACTAGAAGAACAAACAAATCTACAGACGTGTGGTTGTAAGCCTCAGCTAGAAAAGTATGTTTGTGGATATAATTAAACTTTAGTTAATAATGTATTGTCCTCAGTCTTGGCAGAGAGCTGCACTTGGGCTGTGGCTACACGTCCAAAGCATTTTCACCAGATTAACTTCTGTGTGCAGCCTGGTCAGGAGCTCTCAAAGCACTTGCAGCTCTCCAGTGGCTGCTCTGCATCTCTGCTCCTCTCTCAGCTCTGGGAGCACATGAGCCCTGTCCTATGGCCCTGGGTGGCTGTCCCTGTCCCTGACCTGCTCTGGGGGAGGCAGGGGACACTTGGAGGGACGGTCCTTTACCAGCAGCCTGAGGAAGGGTGCAGTGTGTGAAGGTGAGGCTTCACGATTCACTTCTTGCATTGCAAATCCTGTTTCGTAAGTAAACCGCTTCCACCGGTACCTTACACGATTTATTATCTCTCAGGGCTTTTCTTCACCCTGGAAAAAACCAAAAGATCATCAGTGTGTTTGAAATCTCTGTGCTGAGCATTAGATGATTAAGTTGTAATTTTGAAGTGATGGGTTTGGGCATATAATTTTCACGACCATCTTTGTTTTCAGGGGTCATAAATAGCGGTTCCAGCTGTAATGAAGTGCTGTACTACTTACTATGTTCTTATCATTGTGTGTGTCTTTTGTTTAAATTACTAAATCACAGTGGCAATGGCCATAATAATGTGGTTGTTTTATGTCTTGGAACAGGGGAAAATAATTTTATTTAGTTGGAATAATGTAATTGTAACATGCCTCTGGGTTAGAGTTAAAGGGGGAGGTGATGCAGGTGGCTGGCAAGGCAGGGCTGTTCTCTGGATGATTTTCTGCAGCGAATTCCACAACCGTGGAGTGGCAGCATATTTGTTTTTAATGGAACAACTTGTGAGCAAACACTAGGATGTTTATGATGACAAGGAAAACACTAGAAAAATAGAGGCTATAAAATCCCACTAGTTAAGGGCAGCACATGGATAATTGGCTCAGTCAGGTGCATCTCAGGGGAGGGGATGTGGATCTGAGATCTGGCCTAAGCCATTACAGGCAAAACACCTGAGCTCTTTGCACCTCTGAAGGCCATCTGTAGGGAAGGCAGCTCTGCCTGGGTGGTTTTGTGAGGCAAAGTGCCAGGGAAGGACTCAGAGATCCTCTGATGGGAACTGCTTTAGAGATAAGGTGTTTATTTCCCCTTTTGAAGGGAAGAGATGTGTGATGGTTTCTTGAATCAGGATGACTGCACCAATTCAGATCTAATTTGATAAATGAAGTATAAAGGCACAGTGAGTGACCTTCTGTAAAATACAAGAGTGCCTGAACCATTTGTTCTCTAAATCTTGCTTCACATCTCTGTATTTCCTGCTCATGCTGTTCATTAGTCTCCTGTGCCCTGTTGTTTTGGGGCTGATAATGGATAGCTGAGTGGAGATGCTGAAAACAAAGCTCCTGTATAAATAACCTGCTCTTCTCAGCATAAGTTCTTGTGGGCATGGGGCACATTTTTTTTTGTATTTATTTGTATTTTTTGTATTTTTTTTGTATTTGTAACTAGTCCCTGACATGTATTAGTTAGTGTTCCTTAGGTAACCCCTCGAAGTCCAGTTGATTGAGGCATCTCTTCCCCTGGTGATAGCTTACACTGCTGTGGCTGTAGCATGAACTGTGGTTTTTTTCCAAATGAATCATGAGGGTTTTACGAGCTGTAAAACTTCTCTGGAGAGCTTAAGGGTGGGACCAGCTTAAAAGCCTGGGCTACTTTTTTTTTTTTTTTTTTTTCTGGTTCGGGGCTGAACATATCCTGAATATCTGCTTGGTGTTTTAGACTGCCAGCAGGATTTGTTTTTCCTTCGGATAGGATGCAGCATAATCCCAGACTTTTGTGGCTGCCTGCACAGCTTTGCTGGGACTCCCCTGGGGACTCGGTATAGGGAGTGATAAAACTTCATTAGTGTAGGTTCCTCCAGCCAATGTAAACCTTTTATGGGCAATAAGCTTGTGCATTTGGAGGACAAAATTGCCTGTTTTTCTGGCTGGCCTTTGCTTAAGGTAAATGTGTCTTTTTGCCTTCCACAGCAGCTCTTTGCCCAGGCCTGGGGAGGCAGATTTGACCAGTCCAGCTTAGTCCAAACCACTTCTCTCCCGAGCTGTTTGTTCTCCAGGCATTCCATAGTTGATGGGAAGAGCTCTGCAGAGGGGACTGTGGTTTGGCAGAGCTCATTCCCTTGGGCTCATCCCTTGACCTGCTGGGCTCTCCTGGCAGGGGGTGACAGCTGGGAGGCTTTGCCATGCTGAGGTTTGGGATGTGCTGTCCTGCTCTGCCACTGCCTGGACTTAGAACGTGTGAGCTGCCCTGGGGAGAGCTGGCACGTCCACACTTGGCTCTGGCATGTGTGCTGGGCTGGGGAAATCTAGAAACCAAGGGTGTTTGCAGTAGTTGGAGCTCTGGGTGGGCGCCTGTAGGAGCATTTCTTGCACTGTGTCCTGCAGGGCTCATCCCAGGTTCCTGCAGTAAGGTCCCTCTGCTCTGACTCAGCCTTGGCTGCCCCAAAGAGAGACTTTTTCCAGAGCAGGGCACTGGCCAAGAAATGTGGAGCTGGCAGAGGACAAACCAAGCAGGTAGGAGCTGTCAGGAGCTCTGGGAAATAGAAGGGGATTTTTTTTTTTTTCCCTTTTTCAGACATATGCCAAGAGTAGGTGGTTCAGAAGGGGAATACCTGGCACGATATGATGCCAACTTACCCAGCTGCTCTAACAGGATACTTTTGC